>NC_034592.1:3080030-3094751 GCF_900095145.1 Mus pahari | reverse complement strand
CTGCGGGTCCCCTCTCCAGCCTGCTCTATCCCCGGCAGTGCAGCGCGCTGACTGGCTTTCTTCTGCAAGTCTTGCATACTGGATTTGAAACAGCTCTAAGAAAGTATGCTGGAGATGGAATGGTGAGTACTGTGGCTGAAGAAAGAGATCCCCATCCCTCAGTTAACTGCATCTAGAGTTCTCTCAGAGGACGGGAGACCAGTTTCAAGCACTGAAATCAGGCACCTACAACAGCCTATTAACTCCAGTTCCAGGGCAATCCAATGTCCTCTTCTCTTCTCTGTGAGTATTGCACATACAGAATTAGAAATAATAAATAATAATTTAAGTGAATATTATAATTTTCATTATTACTTCCATTCTGAGAAGAGTCCTTAAGGAGAAGAAAGATAGAAACTCATAAATTTTCAAAACTAAAATAAAAAGTAAAACAAAAAACTTCTAGGAGGAGAAAGGTACTACAACCACCGTATAATACTTACAACACAAGTCCCAGAACTTAAGAATGTTACCATGCATGCAATACCATAGTTTCCAATGTTGTCAGTTAAGATAAGGCCATTCTGGATTAGTGAGTCCTTAATCCATTGCTAATGGTCAGTGTTCATTTTAGAGGAAGAAAGGATAGAGAGACACACAGGAATATGACCATGAAAAATAGCCAAGTGTAGAGCAAAGCACAAAAAGGACTCTTGGCCACCAACAGCATGAAGGAAGAAAAAAGATGACATCTTATTCAGAGTCTCATAGCAAAGCCTAAGGATGAGTGATGGATGAAGCATCTGAATCTCAAGAGACATGTCCAGAGAGCAGGGCACACAAAGCTGCAGAAAGTCTGAGCTGTCAGAGACCCAACTGCCACATCTGCATCTCAGCACCACCTCAATAAGTCAAAGAGGGAATCAACTGGGATGTTTTCCTCTTCTTCTAGAAAGCAGAGGTGATAGGTCTTAAGTGTTCTTTACTCATTGCCCATATCTAACTCATTCTTAAAGTTACAAGTACCATAAAAAGGATTGCTTTTTTTTCTTCCCACCCCCTCATATCCACCAATGTCTGTCAACTGCATTATTGTAGAAGAGTTTTAACAGGTATATCTATTTCTTTTACCTTATACCTATTTCCATGGCACAATAAAATTAGTTCTATTAAATATGAATAAAGGTGCCTTTCCACCTTTACCCATATAAAACCCTAAGCCTTTAAAAAGTCCCAAGGTCCTGCATAATAAGCCTGCCAGCTTTTCTGTGACCCTCCCCCTTTCAACTGCTGTTCCCTTGTGGGAGGCCCTAGAGCACACTAAATCCATCTCCATCTCCAGGTATACCTCTGTCTAGAACATACTTCCCTCGGGATTCCAGGGACCCTTCCCTCATGTTTTACAGGACCCAGGTCAGAAGATCCCTATCAGAGTGGTTTGCCTTTTTCACTATAACTCAACAGGAGAGGGGGTGGGAAGGGGCTTTCTGGGGGAAATCAGGAAAGGGGATAACATTTGAAATGTAAATAAATAAAATATCCAATAAAAATGTTTTCTAAAACTATAACTGGTAATATAAAACTTACCTTCAATATTAAAAAAAAAAGAGTTGAAGGAGGAGAATCCTGCTTCTCCTCACTAACATCTGTGCTTAGGCCACCTACTCTCAACCATTGGCTACCACACTCCCATCACTGTACAGAAACCCCTAGCCTCAGACTAGAGATTAGAGTTCTGACTTCCTATCTCTATCTCCAGGTCTTTGTGCATGGAGTGAATCATAGCCATCAACTTGCAACAGCAGCTCGTTATGAGACTTGTCTGCTCCTATAATTACACACATAAAATTTCCATATTTTATTTCTACCTCCCTGTTTATGAATACTTCTGCTTTATTGAGGAACTCTGCCACACTGTAACATAATTTTTTTCTCTCTCAGAAAATAATATTTGTAGGGATCTGCTCAGTTATGATCTTAGAATTCCAATCTGGAAAAGCTAATCCTCTATAAAACCTGACTCTATAGTAAATGTCAGAGAAAAATCAACATCTCAAACAAATACGCATTCTGAAGTTGTTCTCTCTCAAATTTAGTACTCAACAGAAACCAAATATTTTGCATAACTTTTAGGATATAAATTAAACCTCTTTAATTATGCAATTTATTTTCCTGAAGATCAGTTTACCTTTCCTGTGTTCCTTAATAACCATGCATACAGAAAAATAAATGTGAATCTTTCATTGCACTGTCTTCACCTTTTCATCAGATATATAAGGATGCATATTTTTTCTTTAAAATAATTTTAAGAGCTGTCTACTTCAAACTCATTAAGTTGTATATATTAAACATGGGCCACTTCTACATGTCAATCACATATCAATGTGCTTTTTAAGAGTCATGCACAGTATGGGGGTAGAACTTGTACTTAGGCTCTTCAAATTAACTCTGAACATTTCTAAAAGAGTAGTGAGCAGCCTTGAAACTAATAGTTTCAAGCCTTGTCATTGTGAAAAACAACATACTACCCAAATAGCTGGCTAATCCTTATATTACCAATTGATGATAATGTAAAATTTTTCTATTGCCCAAAGTTAACTTTTAACCTTGTCAGGCACACTGATGAGTCCTACACAGTGGCCTACACCACAAACCTAGCAAGTACTTACAAGTGTATAAACTGTTGGAATAAGTCATTCCCTTTCCTCCTGGATTGCAATATTGTTGGAAGTTGGCATTTGGGAGAATTGGGACTGCATGAACTTTAGATGAACTAAGATACCTGTGTTGCATTTAATGAATCATTACGACAGACTTTGCTCGCCTTCCTTCTTTCAGTAAGAAAGTGAGCTCAGTGAGAGTCATGGTGTCTGTCCATCAATATTCCAAAGAGAGTTTCCAAGGGGAGTGGGAGTGGAGGAGCTGCTTTGATGAATGAGTAAAAGGTCCATGGACTAAAAAGGAGCTATCCAGAACCTTGCTAAGCATCTAGAACACACAACCTTCAAAAGAAGTTTACAAAATAAGCTCAAAAGCAACTGAGAATATGACACTGCTCCACCATACTTTGTCAGTCAACAGAACCTGCATCCCCCAACGCACTCTGAACACCAGTGACAGAGCTGCAGACTTCCCACACTCAGGCAGGAACAGGAGATTTGGCTTGGATTTCTGAGACAAATTCCAAGACAAAATGAAAAGGCAGGAACTGCACAGTGCTGCACCACAAATCCACTTCTGAGTTTGAATTGAAGTACGTTCAATGTTCAATGTCTTAATTCACAGTGTCATAACTCCTAATAAAGGGGAAAGTGTATTCTATTCCTGACCCATCCTCTTTTGTCATTTTTCTCCTTTTCCTACTCATAACATTACTGTGGCTATATATTTGCATTTCTACGCATTTGAATTGTAGGTGACAGAAAAGCCATTTCAGTCCCCAGAGCCGGGAAGAAAATCTCTGCAAACCACATAGCATTTAATCTGAGTGTATGTCAAATGTGCGCTGCATATCCTTAGGGAACTAAAAAAGTGCCTCTAGAGAAAAGGCCTCCTTCCTAATGCAGATGCTTCCCTTACATCCTGATGTAGATGCTATTGAAAAAAGAATAATGTCTATCAATGCGGCATTTAAAATAACTTGACATGGTAAACATGTTCCATATAAAAGTCCAGCATGCTGGAACTAACACAACATGGCTGAAACAAGTCCAGCTGGCATTTAAAACAAATTAATTCCCTGTAGACTACTCAGAGGCTGGCCCATTGGACTCATATTAAATGTGTTCAATAAAACTTCATAGTTCTGAAGAAAATGAAGAAGATCTCAGAAGATTGAAAGAGCTCCCATGCTCATGGATTGGCAGGATCAATATAGTAATCTAGAGAAAGCAATCTAGAGATTCAATGCAATCCCCATCAAAATTCGAACTCGATTCTTCACAGAGTTAGAAAGGAGAATTTGCAAATTTATCTGGAATAACAAAAAACACAGGATAGCAAAAATTATTCTCAACAATAAAAGAAGTTCTGGTAGAATCACCATGCCTAACCTCAAGCTATACTACAGAGTAATTGTGATAAAGACTGCAAGGTACTGGTACGGTGACATACAGGTAGATCAATGGGATAGAACTGAAGACCCAGAAATGAACCCACATACCTATGGTCACTTGATCTTTGACAAAGGGGTTAAAATCATTCAGTGGAAAAAAAGACAGCGTGTTCTTTTCTTTTCTTTCACTCTTTCTTTTTTTGAGAAAGTTTATGACAGTTTCTATTGTCTTTACCATTATTGCAATAGTTATAACATAATTCTTAAACTTAAGACAGCATTTTCTTTCTTTTCTTTCCTTTTTTTTGTCTTGTTTTGTTTTGTTTTGTTTTGTTTTGTTTTGTTTTGGTTTGGTTTGGTTTGGTTTGGTTTGGTTTGGTTTGGTTTGGTTTGGTTTGGTTTTTTGAGACAGGGTTTCTCTGTGCAGTCCTGGCTGTCCTGGAACTCATTCTGTAGACCAGGCTGACCTCAAACTCAGAAATCTACCTGCCTCTGCCTCCCAAGTGGTGGGATTACAGGTGTGTGCCACCACTAGCCGGTCTTAAGACAGCCTTTTCAACAAATGGTGCTCTCTCAACTGGTGATTAGCAAGTAGAAGAATGCAAATTGATCCATTCTTATCTCCTTGTACAAAGCTCAAGTCTAAGTGGATCAAGGAGCTCCACATAAAACCAGATAGACTGAAACTTATAGAGGAGAAAGTAGGGAAGAGGCTCGAACACATAAGCATAGGGGAAAAAATCCTGAACAGAACACCAATGGTTTGTGGTGTAAGACCAAGAGTTGACAAATGGGACCTCATAAAATTGCAAAGCTTCTGTAAGGCAAATGACACTATCAATAAGATAAAAAGGCAAACAACAGATTGGGGAAAGATCTTTACCAATCCTACATCCAATACTAATATCCAACATTTACAAAGAACTCAAGAAGTTAGACTCCAGAGAAACAAATAACCCTATTAAAAATAGGGTACAGAGCTAAACAAAGAATTAACAACTGAGGAATAACAAATCGCTGAGAAGCACCTAAAAAAAAAAATCCTTAATCATCAAGGAAATGCAAATCAAAACAGCCCTGAGATTCCACCTCACACCAGTCAGAAAGAATAAGATCAAAACTTCAGGTGACAGCAGATGCTGGCGAGGATGTGGAGAAAGAGGAGCACTCACCTCCATTGCTGGTGGGATTGCAAGCTTATACAACCACTCTGGAAATCAGTTTGGAGGTTCCTCAGAAAATTGGACATAGTACTACCTGAGGACCCAACAATACCATTACTGGGCATAGACCCAGAACATGCTCCAACATGTAATAAGGACACATGCTCCACTATATTCATAGCAACCTTATTTATAATAGCCAGAAGCTGGAAAGAACCCAGATGTCCCCCAACGGAGGAATGGATACAGAAAATGTGGTACATTTACACAATGGAGTACTACTCAGCTATTAAAAACAATGAATTTATGAAATTCTTAGGCAAATGGATGGATCTGGAGTATATCATCCTGAGTGAGGTAATCCAATCACAAAAGAACACACATGATGTGCACTCACTAATACGTGGACATTAGCCCAGAAGCTCGGAATACCCAAGATACAATTCACAAACCACATGAAACTTAAGAAGGAAAACCAAAGTGTGGATACTTCAATCCTTCTTAGAAGGGGGAACAAAACATCCATGGAAGAAGTTACAGAGACAAAGTGTAGAGTAGAAACTGAAGAAATGACCATTCAGAGACTGACCCACCTGGGAATCCATCCCATATTCAATCACCAAGCCCAGACACTGTTGTTGCTGACAGGAGCCTGGTATAACTCTCTCCTGAGAGACTCTGCCAGTGGCTGACAAATTCAGAAGTGGATGCTCACAGCCATCCATTGGACTGAGCATAGTGTCCCCAATGAAGGTGCTATAGAAAGGACCTAAGGAGCTGAAGGGGTTTGTAGCCCCATAGGAGGAACAACAATATGAACCAACCAGTACCCCAGAGCTCCAGCTGCATATGTAGCAGAGGATGGCCTAGTCAGATATCAGTGGGAGGAGAGGCCCTTGGTCCTGTGAAAGCTCTATGCCCCCGTGTGGGGGAATGCAAGAGACAGGAAGTAGGAGTAGGTGGGCTGGTGAGCAGGGGGAGGGAGGGAGGATGAGACAGGGGGGGATTCAGATGGGAAACCAGGAATGGGGATAACATTTGAAATGTAAATAAAGAAAATATCCAATAAAAAATACACATAATTCTGGTAGCAGACTTAAAGATAAGCAGGCTGAATTCAGCCAGTAACTTCTGCATTCCCATCTTTTTTTGACTTGACTACATAAGGTATCAGAAAGATGCTAAATCATACTCTGCAGCTGCTGGTAAGTGAGCTATCACTCAAATGTTCATTTTCCTTGAGAGGTATTAAAACTGGAAATGAATAACAAAATGTCACCAGAGTGCAGCTGGCTAACCTGTAAGACCAAAAGGCTTACCTTTGAGATATTGGTTTTGCCACAGCAAATTCTTTTTAGGTTGTTCTCTCTATCTCTGAGGCCAGTTTATTTGATCCAGAATCCTAGCTTTACCACTCTTGTGAAGCATTTTACACTTTCTGTAACTCAGTTTCTACATCTGGAAAGTAGGGTTGACCTTACTAACCATGTAATAACTAACTCATTTCTTATAAAATTAAAAAAGAAGAAAGAAGGAGAGAGGGGGGAGGGAGGGAGGGAGGGAGGGAGGGAGGAAGGAAGGAAGGAAGGAAGGAAGGAAGGAAGGAAGGAAGGAAGGAAGGAAGGAAGCAAGCAAGCAAGGAAGCAAGCAAGGAAGGAAGGAAGGAAGGAAGGAAAAAGAAAAAAGAAAAAAGAGTAGGGAGTCATTGTTATTTGTGTTAGTGTTAAAATGGATCAGATGTTCTTTCTGCCCCCAATGCTCACATGGTATCTAACCAAAGATGACAATTTAAAGGTCTGATAGTTTTGTGGTCTTGGACAAGACATTTAAATTCCTTGAGACTCTGAAAAGTAAATATGTATATTAGAACAGGGCAGGAAATGGGGGATGTGGGTGAAACATGACCACCAATGGGCCATTCTCTGGTTGGATTCCATACTATATTTTTCCTCTATTTTATCTTCTGTAATTTTGAATACTTTCATAGTAAAATTTAAACAAACAAAATAGGCACAGAGTTGTCTTGTATATTTTATCCACCTATAAAATAATAATAGCAAAGGGCTGGAAACAGAGTTCATCAGTTAAGAGCAGAACCAGGTTGCATTCCCAGCACCCACATCGGCTCAAATTACTCATAACTCCAGTCCTAGGAGATCCAATGCCCCTCTCTCACCTCCATGGGAACCTGCACACACAAGATGCACAAACCATACACTTAGATATACAGACATATGCATAAAATAAGTAAATGTTTAAATAAAAATAATAGCAGCAACAACCTTTTTGCAAAGCTGTTAGAGACATGGGACTTAGAGCGATACCCCACTATAAAGGCTGAACAAACAGTACCTAATATATTTTCACTTTTTATCAAGCTGATGGCCTGTTATAATACTTTGAAGCAGAGACAGAGAACTACTGGTATCACATTCTTTAGGACATAGAAACTGAAAAACAAGTTTTGAAGGAAGAAAAGAAACACACTAAAACTCATTAATTACATTTAAAGGAATAAAATGAACCACCAAATCCTAACACTTTGACTACCTAAGTTTCACTCGACTCCATTCATTAGCTCCTATGACTGCAGCACTGTTTTGAGTAATCATGTATAAACAAGGTCCAACAGTACTTGTGCCGGTTTAATATTACAATGATTTTGCTTTTGAGTTCTAGATTACCTACAACTACAATATAGAATTTTCTACAAAATGGAAAATAATAGCCACAATCAGATCATACCCAAGTATATAACAATGTTTACTGAAGCTTTGTATAAAAATGAATCAATAGCCTCAAACGTTAGAGAGAAAACCTATTCTATACATTCAAGTTGAAGAAAATGTAAAAAGTCTTGGAGCAATAACAAAAAATATATATTTAAATCCAGTTGGGTAGAAATGACTTTAAAGGGCAATAAAGATGAACAGCATAAATTTCAATGTATTTTATTCTTCAAAAACACTATAAACAATACTGCTTTGTAAAAGAAAGGTATGTTCTCTATGGAAAGATTATGAAAGCATATGTGCCAAATAAATGAGGCTCTGGTCGTAGGAAGTTAACGATTAGTCTCCATCAACTATCTTGGCAAGAAAATAAATTATGTAGCTAAAATGATTTTACACTATAGATGGAGATGTTTTGGCACTTGGTGAAAATATTCTGTTTCTAGATGAATTATTTTTGATAAGGAGCTTCAAGCACTACTTATTATTTACATCCCAAATGCTGCCCCACTCCGAGGGTTTGAGCCCCTACCCCCCACCCCCTTTGCTTCTGAGAAGGTTCCACACCTTGGCTATCTCCCCACCCTGGTGCATCAACTCTGCAGGATTAGATTTATCCTCTCCTACTGAGACCAGACAAGGCAGCCCTCTGCTACATCTATGCCAAGGCCTCAGACTAGCCCCTGCATGCTCTTTGATTGTTAGATCAGTCCCTAGGACCTCCCAGGGGTCCAGGTTAGTTGACACTATTTGTCTTCCTGTGGGGTTGGCCACCACCTTCAAGGCTTTCCCCTAACTCTTCTATAGGGGTCCCTGACCTCAGTCTAATGTTTGGCTCTGAGTATCTGCATTTGTCTCAGTCAGCTTCTGGGTAGACCCTCTCAGAGAACAGCTATGCTAGTGTCCTGTCTTTAAGTACAACATAGCATCAGTAATAAAATCAGGATTGGTGCCTGTCCATGGGTCTCAAGTGAGGGGATCATCTGATGACCTTTCCTTCAATTTCTGCTCCATCTTTGTCCTTGAATTTCTTCTAGATAGGACCAATTTTTGGGCAAAGTTTTCTGAGTGGATGGGTATCCCCATCCTTCCACTGGATGTCTTACTACTGGAGATGGTCTCTTCAGGTTCCATGTCCCCACTGTGGGGCATTTAGACTAAAGTCATCTGTGTTGACTCCTGGGATCCTCCCTCATCCCTGGTCTCTGGCACTTCCTAAAGAATCCCTCAACCGCAACCCAAGCAGCTGCATATTTCCATTCATTCTCCTGGCCCTCTGGGACTTTCTCTCCTCTCCCCAGACCTGATCCTGCCCCCTATTCTCCTTTTCCTCCCCTCCTACCCAGGTTCCTCCTGCCTTCTTCTTCCCAAGACTATTTTGTTCCCCACATCTAAGTGGGATTCAAGAATCATCACCTGGGCCTTCTTATTGCTTTATTTCTTTGGGTCTGTGAGGTGTATCATGGGTATTCTGTGATTTGGGGCTAATATATATTTATCAATGAATACATACCATGAATGTCCTTTTGGGTTTGGGTTACCTCACTCAGAATATTTTCAAGTTCCATCTATTTGCCTGCACAGTTCATGATGTCCTAGGTTTTAATAGCTGAATTGTATTCCATTGTGTAAATGTACCACATTTTCTGTATCCATTCCTCTGTTGTGAGACATCTGGGTTGTTTCCAGGTTTTAACTATCACAAACAAGGCCAATATGAACATAGTGGAACACATGCCCCTGTGGCATGGTGGGGCATCTTTTGGGTATATGCTCAGAGGTGGTATATCTGGGTCTTCAGGTAGAACTGCTTCCAATTTTCTGAGAAACCAACAGATTTTTTTTTAAAGATTTATTTATATATTATATGTAAGTACATTGTAGCTGTCTTCAGACACTCCAGAAGAGGGCGTCAGATCTTGTTAGGGATGGTTATGAGACACCATGTGGTTGCTGGGGTTTGAACTCCAGACCTTCGGAAGAGCAGTCGGGTGCTCTTACCCACTGAGCCATCTCACCAGCCCGAAACCAACAGATTTATTTCCAGAGTGATTGTATATATTTGCAATTCCACCAGGCTGTTAAATCCATTTGGTTCATAACATCTATTAGTTTCACTGTGCCTCTGTTTAGTTTTTGTTTCAATAACCTGTCCATTGGTAAAGTCTCCTACTGTTATTGTGTGGGGTGCAATGTATGTTTTGAGCTTTAGTAAAGATTCTTTAACAAGAGTGGGTGCCCTTGCATTTGAAGCATAGATGTTCAGAATTGAGACTTCATCTTGGTGGATTTTTCCTTTGATGAGTATGAAGTATACTTTCTCATCTCTTTTGATTACTTTTGGTTGAAAGTCTATTTTATTAGATATTAGAATGGAGACTTCAGTGTGTTTCTTGGGTCCATTTACTGGGAAAACATTTTTCCAGCCCTTTTTTCTGAGATAGTGTCTATCTTTGTTGCAGAAGTGTACTTCTTGTATGCATCAGAATAATGGATCCTATTTACACATTCAGTCTGTTAGCCTGTGGCATTTCCTTGGTGAATTAAGTCCATTGATATTGAGAGATATTAATGACCACTGATTGTTAGTTCCTGTTATTTTGTTGTTGGAGTTGCTTCTGTGTATGTATGATTCTCTTTTCTTGGGTTTGCTGTGAGATGACTAATGTTTTGTGTTTTCTTGGGTGTAGTTACCTTCCTTGTATTAGAATTTTCCTTCTGGTACCCTCTGTAGGGCTGGGTTGGTAGAGAGATATTGTTTAAAGTTGGATTTGTCACAGAATTTCTTCCCTTCTCCATCTATGATGATAGAGAGTTTTGCTGGGTATCATAGTCTCTGCTGGCATCTGTAATCTCTTATAGACTACAAAACATCTGTCCAGGATCTCTGACTCTTAGAGTTGAGACATCAGGTATAATTCTAATAGGTCTGACTTCATATGCTTCTTGGTCTTTTTCCCTTACAGCTTTTAATATTCTTTGTTCTGTACATTTTCTGTTTTAATATTATGTGGTCAGAATTTTCTTTTCTGTCCCAATCTATTTTGTGTGCTGTAGGCTGCTTTTATATTTATAGCCATCTCTTCCTTTAGGTTAGGGAAGTTTTTTTCTATGATTTTGTTGAAGATGCTTTCTGACCCTTTGAACTGGTAATCTATACCCTCTTCTATTCCTATTTTTCTTACCTTTGCTCTTTTCATCATGTCCCAAATTTCCTGGATGTTTTGAGTTAAGAACTTTTTACATTTCACATTTTCTTTGACTGATATATCCATTTCTTCTATGGTATCTTCTACTTTGCAGATTCTTTCTTCCATCTCTTATATTCTGTTGGTGATGCGTGTATCTATAGTTCCTGTTCTTTTTCCTAGGTTTTCCATCTTCATGGTTGCCTCCATTTGTACTTTATTACTTCTAGTTCCATTTTTGGTCTTGGGGCATTTTGTTCCATTCCTTCTCCTGTTTGATTGTACTTTCCTGTATTTCTTTAAGAGATGTGTTTCCTATTTAAGGGTTTCTACCTGTTTGCGTTTTCCTGTATTTCTTTAAGGCAATTATTTATATCTTCTTTAAAGATCTCTATCATCTTCATGAGATTAAATATCACAATCTTGTTCTTCAGATATGTTACTATATCCAGGGCTTGCTGTAGTTGAAGAGCTGGGTTCTGATGGTGCCATATTGCATTGGTTTCTGTTGATTAAGTTCTTGTGCTTGCATTTCACCATCTGGTTGTCTTTGTAGATACCTGGCCTGAGTGTCCCAGGTTGGATCAGGCCTCACAGCAGGCAGGTGCAACTGGTTGTCCCAGGTTAGAGTAGGTCTCCTGTGAGGCAGTTAGGGGTGTGGATTGGGATGGGGTGACATGATGGTCAGAGATGCAGATGGAAGTGTGGACTGGAAAGGCTATGGAGCTTCAATAAGGCATGGCAGAGCCTAAGTCTGCTAGGCTCTGTGGGGTTCCAGAAGGTGGGAGTATAGGGGCGGCGGTCTTACCTGTGTCCCTGATTAGAGAAGGCCTCCTGAGAGACAGTCAGTGTTCAGGGAGGTGGCAAGTAGTTCAGAGAGTACAGGTAGAGGTACTGGCTAGAAGGAAGATGTCGATTCCTCTTGTATTAAAATCTAAAGATGTTATTTATGCATATGTCAAAGAAAGAGACCATCGTGATTCAGACCACTGATGTACCCTCACAGAAACAGTGAGTGAGGAGGGTGAGTAGACCATCATCTGATATTCCAGTCACTCTTGCCTACAGCTTCTCCCAGCTGTCTGTATTTCTCCCTAAATTTTGGTCTTATAATCTTAGGAGGGATAGCATGCATAAAGAGGGAGTAAGATCGACTGAAGCATGAGAAATAGCCTGTGCAGGTATCAGGAAGTCATCATCCATGCTGGAATGAGATTTTCCAAGGTGTGGATTCTTTTGGGGTCACCCATGTTCCAGTAAGTAATCCCTGTATATGTTTTATAAGTAAATCCAGTAAATTTGGTTCACCCAGTTGCACTTTTGTGGAATTGATACTTTGGCATGTCATTTGCTCCCATTACCCTAGAAAAAGTTCACAGCAGGCTTAGACAGCACCTTGTCTTCAGTTCCCAGCACTACAAAACAAGAACAACAACAGTATTTCAGAAATTTTTGGCTGTATATAATGAAAAATAACACTTCAAGACATTCTCTTAAAACCTCTAAAGTCCATCCAACTCTTAGTTGATTGCACTTAAATCATTCAATTATGCTAACCATTTCACATCTCTTCAGAAAGTTTCTACATGTTACTGAACTGTCAGCACCATCTTCTAAATCATGCAGCCTAGCATGTATTCCTAAACAGCAGTATGAAGAGAAGCACTCCTCCCAATGTTAATATAATTAATACCTGAAGCATCTGACCAGCAGGATAGTTCATTTTCAATGTTTGCAAGGATGCTTCTAATCAAGAGTAATTTTGCTGTTACTCTACACTACAGGCATATCCTTGCTAGTAAAATCATCTTTCTAAATTGCTAGACCTGAGTGAAAATAAATTCTAGCAAGCTTGGATAGGAATAAAACCTTTCAAAATGCAAGCTCTGTACACAGGTTTTAATTTTTTTTAAATTTGAATATAACTGTGACAGAGCAGCGATAGACGCAGATCCAAAGATGTGTGTCCTGGCTCCTCACTGCTCCTCCTGAAGGCTCATCACAGACCATTCCATGAGAGCCCACAGAGTGGTCCTTCCTGACTGGGAGACTACATGACAGCAAGGCTCTTCTCACGTACCTGAAATCCTGTCATATAATTTTCCACTTTAACTCAGCTGCTCCAATTGTCACATGGAGATGAACAATGCATATAAGTCTCAGCTTCAGCTAGGAAAGGGATCAAAATTACCATCTTAAAGGGAAGTGGCTCACAAGTCTCTTGATGCCTTCACTCTGCTAGAAAATGTAAACTATAAATGCAATTGATAGTCTTCATGAGTTTTAGCAGTCCTAAAGAGAAATAGGAGAAAAGCTTTAAAATAATAGAATTGGCATTGTCCTTGCAGTATCAGCAGATTCTTTCTAATTTACTCAGTGCATTGTTCATTTATCTCTTGGGGTGTCCCTTTGTTCTGATTAGTCTGAGTGTAACTTTATAGATTTCATCCTTTTTCAAATGAATCTTTGAAACACCTCGAAATTTCTTTTCTTTCTTCTGCTTACTCTAAGTTTCATTTGTCCTTTTTCTTTGGTTTCTTAAGAAAAGTGACCTCACCAGTCCTTGTGTTACACACTTTTAATCTCTGCAGTCAGGAGGCAGAAGCAGGCCAATCTATGAGTCTGAAGCCAGCCTGGTCTAAAAAGCTAGTTCCAGGACAGTCAGGGATACTTAGAGACACCATGTCTCAAAAAAAAAAAAAAAAAAAAAACCGAGAGAGAGAAAGAGAGAGAGAGAGAGAGAGAGAGAGAGAGAGAGAGAGAGAGAGAGAGAGAGAGAATAAGAGGGGGAGAGAGATGGAGGAAGAGAAAGAAAGAAAGAAAGAAAGAAAGAAAGAAAGAAAGAAAGAAAGAAAGAAAGAAAGAAAGAAAGAAAGAAAGAAAGAAAGGTAACCACATTGTCTTTAGAACTTTTTTAAAACAAAGTTACATTATGTTTTGCTCCCACATTACTTCAAAATATTTTTTAATTTTCTTGTTGCCTAGATTTTTGACCCAGGGTTTATACAGAATTGTGTTAGTTCTCAAATATTTGAGTGCTGAAATTAGGCCTGATTCTCCCTCTAAGACATAAGAAATAAGACTCAGATTCAAAATATATTTATAGATACCTTGGCCATATAGTTACACTCTTTTCATAGATCATAACTAAAGATAACCCAAATATTTTAACCTATGCTCTGGCACATGGCTCATTACCTGTGCTCAGGTAACATGTGGCCATCTCCTTACATCTTTCTGGTGAATCTCCTGCCTTGTTCTATCCCAGAATTCGTTCTGCCTCTTGGATGTTCTACTGTCTATTTTATTCTGTCCTATAGTTCATAGGGTTTTTTTTAATTAGATACTTTCTTCATTTACATTTCAAATGCTATCCCGAAAGTCGAAACTGCCCCCACCCTGTTCCCCAACCTACCCACCACTGCTTCCTGGCCCTGGCATTCCCCTGTACTGGGGCATATGATATTCACAAGACCAAGGGCCTCCCCTCCCATTGATGGCCAACTAGGCCATCCTCTACTACATATGCAACTAGAAACACAGCTCTGGGCCGGGTGTGGTGGTGTACGCCTTTAATCCCAGCACTTGGGAGGCAGAGGCAGGTG
>NC_034592.1:3077343-3078715 GCF_900095145.1 Mus pahari | reverse complement strand
TATATATATATATATATATATATATATATATATATGATATTAGAACCCTATTGGTTTTAGGACTTGTACAAATCCTTTCCCAATGTTGGTGGCATTTTTGTCTTACTGGGAGTGTCTTTTGCCTTACAGAAGCTTTGCAATTTTATGAGGTCACATTTGTTGATTCTTGATATTACAGCATAAACCACTGCTCTTCTATTCAGGAATTGTTCCCCATTCTTGATCTTATAGCATAAACCACTGCTCTTCTGTTCAGGAATTTTTCCCCTGTGTCCATATCTTCGAGGCTTTTCCCCACTTTCTCCTCTATAAGTTTCAGTGTCTCTGGTTTTATGTGAAGTTCCTGGATCCACTTAGACTTGAGCTTTGTACAAGGAGATAAGAATGTATCAATATGCATTCTTCTACATGATAACCACCAGTTGGGCCAGCACCATTTTTTGAAAAAAGCTATCTTTTTTCCCATTGGATGGTTTTAGCTCCTTTTTCAAAGATCAAGTGACCATAGGTGTGTGAGTTCATTTCTGGGTCTTCAAATCTATTCCAATAATCTACCTGTCTTTCACTGTACCATTATTATGCCGTTTTTATCACAATTGCTTTGTAGCACACCTTGAGGTCAAACATGGTGATTCCATCAGAGGTTCTTTTATTGTTGAGAATAGTTTTTGTGATAATTGAATCTGTAGATTGCTTTTGGCAAGATAGCCATTTTTACTATATTAATCCTGCCAATCCATGAGCATAGGAGACCTTTCCATCTTCTGAGCTCTTCCTCGATTTCTTTCTTCAGAGGCTTGAAGTTCTTATCATACAGATCTTTCACTTGCTTGGCTAGAGTCACACCAAGTATTTTATATTATTTGGGTCTATTGTGAAGGGTGTTGTTTCCTAATTTCTTTCTCATCCTGTTATCCTTTGTGTAGAGAAAGGCCACTGATTTGTTTGAGTAAATTTTCTATCCAGCAACTACACTGAAGCTGTTTATCAAGTTTAGGAGTTCTCTGGTGGAATTTTTGTGGTCACTTATGCATACTATTACATCATCTGCAACTAGTAATATTTTGACTTCTTCCTTCCTAATTTGGATCCCCTTGATCTCTTTTTGTTGTCTAATTGCTCTGGCTAGAACGTCAAGCACTATAGGGAATAGGTAGGGAGAAAGTGGGCAGCATTGTCTAGTACCTGATTTTATTTGAATTGCATCCAGCTTCTCTCCACTTAGTTTGATGTTGGCTACTGGTTTGCTGTATATTACTTTTATTATGTTTAGGTATAGACCTTGAATTCCTTATCATACCAAGACTTTTATCATGAATGGGTGTTGGATTTTGTCAAATGCCTTCTCAGCATCTAATGAGATGATCATGTG
>NC_034592.1:3071720-3077332 GCF_900095145.1 Mus pahari | reverse complement strand
CCATGTTCTCTATGGAATCTTCTGCATATGAGATTCTCTCTTCCATCTCTTGTACTGTTGCTGATGCTCGCATCTATGGTTCCTGATTTATTTGTTTAGCCATGTTCTCTTATATTTCTTTAAGCAAGTTATTAATTTCCTTCTTAAAATCCTCTACCAGCATCATGAGATATGATTTTAAATCTGAATCTTGCGTTTCGGGTTTGTTGGGGTATCCAGGACTCACTGTGTTGGGAATGCTGGGTTCTTATGATGCTGAGTGGTCTTAGTTTCTGTTAGTAAGAATCTTACATTTGCCTTTCACCATCTGGTAATCTCTGGTTATTCTAGCTGTCTCTGGCTGTAGCTTGTTCCTCCTGTGATTCTGTTAGCCTCTGTCAGCACTCCTGGGAGTCCTACTCTCTCCTGAGTCTCAGTGGTCAGAGCCCTCCCTGGAGGCTGACTCTCCTCTGGTAGGGAAAGTGCACAGAGCTCTGGAGCTCAGCTCTGCCTCCTGGCTGAAGATGAAAGCCTGAAGGGACCCTGTCCCAGAAGCTATGCTGCTCCTGCAGCATATGTGCTCTCCTGCACAGACTGGTCTCTGAGGGACCTGGGATACAAGATGTAGTTCTCACCTGGTTCTAGGGTTAGAGTTCATAGTTTATTTTAATTGACAGGTGTTGCATCCCATCAATTCAGTACACAAGATATTCTCTCTATATTTGAGGATTTTTCCAGATATTTGTTAAATTTTATTTAAATTATTTCTAGCTAATGGCTATGCTTTATAAAGCTTGGCTCCTTATAAAATTATTAAAACTTTCATTATCACCTGGAATATGTTATATGTTGGCCATCATTCCCTTTGATTTGAAAACATGTGTGTAGACAGCTCTTGTCTAGAATTATATGCAATCTCAGTTACATTCACTTGTTTGAGAATGCTTGTGGAGTCTTCCATAGCCCACTGACTATTTGAGTAACTATTCTCCCAATTTCTCAGAGAAAGGTATTAGAATTTCTAATTTCACTGATGAATTCACTTATTTCTTCAGTTCTATCAGCTTCTATTCCATGATTTTGATGCACCATATTTGGTAAATAAACATTTATTTTATATGCAATTTTAATAAAATAATAATGTATTCATTAATATATTCTTTTCTATGAATTTCATTTGCTAGTAATAGAGAATAATTTGACTAATATTAGCATTATAGATTCCTTTGTTTTTATTCTACTTATTTGTTAGTGTCTATTTTTATTTATTTTTATTTTTTTAGTTATTTAAATAATAATAATTATTATTATTATTTTAATTTTTTAAGACAGGGTTTCTCTGTGTAGCCCTGGCTGTCCTGGAACTCACTCTGTAGACCAGGCTGGCCTCGAACTCAGAAATCTGCCTGTGCTGGGATTAAAGGTGTGCACCACCAACACTCGGCTTGTTAGTGTTTATATTGGATTTTTGAAGGCAGTATATAGATGGGATCTCCCATCCTCCATCCAATTTAATCTTGTTTTGGTGGAATACAGATGCCATGCACATTTATTCATCAATTTACTAGATTTCTTAGTTTTGTGGATGTATATCTTCATCAATTTTGGCAAACCTTCATCCATAATATTTTCACGCAGCTTTCTGTACACTTTGCTTTGTGAATTAAAATTGCATGTGTATTAGGCACTTGAACATGGCTTATTTTATTTTTTCTTTTGTATTTCAGTTGTGGTAGTCTAAATTCAAACCTTCAACATGTTACATTAATTTAATCCCATGTATTTCTCTAATTTTATATATTCTAATTGTATTATCTAGTCATTTTATATCTTCTTATCTCGATTCAACTCCCTGTTTGTTTTGATTTTGATTTATTTTGTTGTTGTTTGTGGGGTTGTTTGTTTGTTTGAGAATTTGCCTTTCTATGAGTCCAGGCAAATCATGAACTTGCAGTCTTCCTGTCAGTATCCTGAATGCTAGGAGTATCAGAGTAGAGCACTATGGCCACCCTTGCCTCCATTTCATGAACTCAATGTATCTGATGGGTTCTGCTTGAACTGACCTGCTACACACTACAGCCTACAAAATATTATTTGTCCACAGTGACAATCACAAGTACTTCCCAACTCCAACACATCACTATCCTTTATGGCCTAAAGTTTAATAGATATATAGCTTCATATAGTTAACATCACTTTTCTTCAGGAAATTATAAGCCATGTTTGTTTTTCAAAATAAAATTTGCTAATCCCAAGTGATGGTAGAACATGGGACATTCTAAGATATCTAGACAGAAGCTCCTGGGTGAAGGCATCAATCAGGATATAAGACAATTAGGGCCTATCGAATGAACGTGGGTCTAGAAACAAAATAATATGTTCATTTCACAAGTAATCATTGTTTATCCTCCCAGCAATTAAAGTTCTAGAAAGATTTGAAGGTCTCAAAGAGGGAACTCATGGGTTGTACTTGACTGCTGTCTCTAAACCCTAACCTCTTCATCTGACAGGAGCTGTGGAACATTTCCAGGAAATGAGACAATTGGCCTTGAGATGCTCTTGGTCAGCACTTGGCCTATCAGATGTGACTGAAACTGAAGGGGACCTGCCAGACCTTCCTCATATTTACTGCCCTCACAGAAAGCTTTAAGGACACAATCTGGCTTCATCTTGCCAGGTGATTCTACAGAGCCAGAGAGCAGAATCTTTACAACACTTCTAAATTGGTTTTTAGTTCTCAAGACTCTGCTTTCACTAGCCCTTTGACATAAACCTTTCTGCTCTGTGACTTTGACTACACAGGACCTCTGGACAAAAGGTTTGATAGGATGATATTTTCCTTCTGTTACAACAACAAAGACAGTTCCGATGGAAAGTAAAACATTTGTGGATGGAAGGAGGATTGTATGAAAAGATGTTTTCCAGAATTTGAGTTGCCTGTAAATCAACTTAAAAGTATTAAAATAAACACCTGATGGTTCAAATAAAATACCTATTACATATATATATTTAGGGGTGAACTCTGTGCTTTTCATGAATACAGATATTAAATAAGTCAATGCTGCTTTCTCTGTGCTTATATGCTGGAGTCTAATAAAGCAACAAGAATAGGATTGTTCTATTTCCATCAAAGGTCACACTGTGAGTTTTTCACAATGACAGAATCACGAAATGAATAGGACACATTTATTATTAATTTTCCCTTAACCCTTACCAAGAACTCTTCATAACTTCTACAGGCAAATCAGAACAGAGCAAAGGTCTCTGAAAGCCAAAGACTGAATCCTTCCTGTCCACTGTGATTATAAAGATGCGTCACAAGACAGGCCCGCTCTCTGACATGTTGTCAAGAACAGTATTCCTCTCACTGAAGCAGACACACAAAGCTACAACATGGGTTACATATTCCTCAAAAGTAAGCAAATTATTTTAACTGCTTTTTATAGGAAAGTATTGCTGACCCTCATGTCAGATGAGTGACACCTCTGTCTATATCTAAACTAAAAGATCTACCTACTCTAAGATTGAAAGAAGGAAGTTTTGAAACCCATAATAATGTAAACAGCACAACTCATTAAGTTATGATGGTCCAACAGTTTGGCAATTGCTTTAGTTGTAACCCATTTCCTGTTTTTATTGTTCCTTACCATGTACAACATATTGTAATAACATTCACCCATTACCTTTTCTTGCCCACAACTATTGATCACTCCCTTTTAAAATTAGTCCTCCTCCTGCTTTTGTATGTGTGTGTGTGTGTGTGTGTGTGTGTGTGTGTGTGTATTTGTGTGCAGTCCTTGCACAGGTGATCACAGATACTTAAATGTCTATTATTGGCACTTGTCTTAGTTAGGGTTTTACTGCTGTGAACAGAAACCATGACCAAGGCAAGTCTTATAAAAAAACAACATTTAATTGGGGCTGGTTTACAGGTTCAGAGGTTCAGTCCATTATCATCAAGATGGGAACATGGCAGCATCCAATCAGGCATAGCACAGCCAGAGCTGAGAGTCCTAAGTCTTCATCCAAAGGCTGCTAGTGGAAGACTGACTTCCAGGCACCTAGGGTGAGAGTATTAAGCCCACAGCCACAGTGACACACCTACTCCAACCAGGTCACACCTATTCCAACAAGGCCACACCTATTCCAAGAAGACCACACCTATTCCAATAAGGCCACACCTCCAAATAGTGCCACTCCCTGGTCCAAGAATATACAAACCATCACAGCACTGCTGTGTCATGTCCAGATGACATTCCCCTCCATCCATCAACACCTAAATTTTTCCTGTCCACTCTTCCACAGCATTTCCTGGGACCCAGAGTGAGTGACAAAGATGTCCCATCTAGGGCTGTGTACTCAGGAGTCCTTGCTCTCAACACTTTATATGTGTCTTTAATTTGACTGCCACTTATTGGTATAGCAGCTTCTCTGACTAGTTCTAAGACCTGCCTGGGTCTTTGGTTTTGGTCTAAACATAACTATTTTAAAAGAAATTTAATTACATGTTTGCTTAACAAAACACCAGTACCAGATTCCCTCTAAGGCCAATAAACACCCCATCCATAGGCTTTTAAACACATCTTTATGTTTGTGTACATGTCAATTGCCTTTTCTCTCCTAAAGTAGAGATAGTAAATCTTCCTTGAAGTTCTCCAAAAGTTGTTCACATATGTCACTGCTTTCCTCAATAATCAATCAATCAATTATTTAATTAATTAAACAATGATGTTTGAAGTCTTTAAAGTCATTGTAATACAAATTGCATGATGAGATATCTGACTTCAGATCCACCTGTTATGGAAACTCCCATCCTGGTTCCAATAAAGGTTTCTTTGCAAATTTTCCTTGGCAGTATTCTGATTTGGTAAAATGTTAATGCTCACCAGTTATTTATTGCTTCCTTAATCATAAGGAGCAAACTTTATGACTCTTGTAAGCCTCAGTTTTCCCAGACAGGTGGCATATGTGTGCTCCCTTAGTCTTGTGAGCCCAACACCACCTTCTCTCCTGGAAGGAATCAAGTTAAAGGAGATTGCGAAACAAGAGCAATGCATAGCTTAAAAACATTCAATTCAGATTTGATCTCATATGATAGAGTCACATGAAAATACTATTAATTTCTCTCAAATATACATTGGGCAGTTTAAGTAGACATAACTTAAAATGGTAAGAAAAATAGGTGAAATATTTGCATATTAGTCTGGGGCTCTACATAAGCTTCCTTAAACATTGTTAAGTCCTTGATGTTAACATGTATGTCTCCATATACCTGTAGTTGGAAAATGTTTGTTAGTATTCCTATTTAGATAGAAATGCATGTAAATAGGTAATAGCCATCCTTACAAACTCCATATATACAAGTAAGCTTTTTTTATTAGATATTTTCTTTATTTACATTTCAAATGCTATCCCGAAAGTTCCCTATACCCTCCTCCTGCCCTTGCTCCCCTACCCACCCACTCCCAGTTCTTGGCCCTGGCATTTCCATGTACTGGGGCTTATATAGTTTGCAAGACCAAGGGGCCTCTATTCCCAATGATGGCAAAATAGGCCATCTTCTGCTACATATGCAGCTAGAGACACGAGCTCTGGGGGTACTGATTAGTTCATATTTTTGTTCCACCTATAGG
>NC_034592.1:3048089-3071220 GCF_900095145.1 Mus pahari | reverse complement strand
TGGACTGCAGACTGTAAGTCATCAATAAATTCCTTTACTATATAGAGACTATCCGTAAGTTCTGTGACTCTAGAGAACCCTGAGTAATACAGAAGTTCTTCCTCAAGTCAGCTTCAAAGCTCATTTTCAGACATGAGTTTGCCCAAAGTTTCCTCAGGTGACTTGAGACAGAAGGAACAAGTCTACATTTCCCTCTACAAATCTGGGTCACTCCAGGGGTTCGGGAACAGCAGTGACTTAGCTTCCATGGTTTTCTACTAACCTCTGTAACTATAATTATGGACTTAAACACTAGCATGGGTTTCCAGGGCCTGAGGTAGTTGCTCCTATAGCATTTATTCCACAACAACATGTTCTAATGATGTTCTTCTCTGTTTCTTGAATTATTAATGTTACTTCTTGGGGGAAAATTATTCTTATTAGTTCTTGGGAAACTCCACACAAAGTATTTAATGATATTCACCCTCACATTTCTAGGACTCCTTCCACATCCATCCCATATACCCAGAGAAATATGTGTCCACATTGTTCATTCATTTGTTTGTTTTTAAACCTATCAAGTACAATTTGTACTGCCTATGTATACTTGGTTATGTGGTCATCCACATAGGGAAACAATTAAACTCTGATGGAAGCCAGTGAGACACCTCATCTGATGAAGAAGCTTACCACTAGGCCTGATGACCTGATTTCTCAGTGGAAAAAGAGAACCAACTTTTATAAGTAGCTTTCTGATCTCCACATACCTATGCATACACACACACACACATACACACACACACACACACACAAACACACAAACACACACACAAACACACACACACCATACACGGGAGGGAAGGTAGATTGGGAGGGGGAGAGGGAGAGGGAGAGGGAGAGGGAGAGACTCATGATTGTGTCTCCAAAATAAAAGGACACAACTAGATTTCCAGTTTGGTTAACAGCTAGTTTTTAGAAAATGGTTAGTTAATAACTGCTTTAGTTGGTAACTAGATTCCCATCATTTGTTTTTTGTGTTTGTTTTTGTTTTTTTTAATTTCAAGACTAAGTAATAGGGTGTGTTGTAAGACTCTGGGAAGCCTTAACTTACCAGAGACCCCTGAGTGAAAAACATGGAGACGGGAATCTATACAAAAGTAAGAGGAATTTTATTTAGTCCAGTATGCTGGGGTCACCATGCACTTGGGGAAAGAACAACCATGCACAGATGATCCAGCAAGCATTTATACAGTTCTTAGGGCTACCACCATTAGGCACAATATGATTGGCAGAACAGTGTGACTTTTAAACTGACCGGTGTATAGGGAATGAGGTGGATGGCCAACTGTCTCAGAATCTGTCTATGAGCTCCAGTGGTCGGTCCCTCCCCACTGTGGTCTGAGGAATATAATTAGCCCCTCCCTTTTGCTTCCAGGAAAGGAGAGGTTGGTGAAATTTTCTAAAGACCCTGAGTTGACCTCATTAGTATGACAATTATATATATATTTTAACTTACAATGTATGTAATAATATACAATGATAAAGTGAATGTCCTGGGCAGTGGTGGCGCATACCTTTAATCCCAGCACTTGGGAGGNAGAGGCAGGCAGATCTCTGAGTTCGAGGCCAGCCTTGTCTACAGAGTGAGTTCCAGGATACCCAGGGCTACACAGAGAAACCCTGTCTCGAAAAACCAAAAAAAAAAAAAAAAAAAAAAAAAAAGTGAACGTCATTTTTTTCTGCATTATTCCACTTATTTTAGCAATAAGTCTAGTTTCTGGCACTTATTCTTTATGTATTCCTCATTGTAAAGCAAATATTTACCTTTTTCACTTTAAACAGCATTAAGTCTGTACCAAGTCATTCATTTCTCCTATTTCTAAATTCATTATTTTAAAAATTAGGGAGCCTGTGAGTTCAGATATCCTACAGGTTTAAGTTTGAAGCCTAACCCTAAGGCAGACACCATAGAAGACTTTCACATGCTTAATTTGGTTTGGGAGTTTCAGTCAATTCTATTTCAATGCTAATGTAATCCACCTGTGACCCTTTCCTGTAAATAGAACTAGGCTACACACTTCAAGTAAGTCACTGTGCTTCCTATTGTTCAAAACACTGCTGCATGGTTTAGAAAATTCAAATGATATGTATAGCTTCAATGGAACTAGAGTCTACCTTGAGTATCCTCCATTTTAGTTTCCCAAACTAAATGTGAACATCATTTTGGAAAATCTGTGTATGTAAGTGCATGTAGCTAGGAAGAGATACATTCAGGCCAAGACAGAGATCAAAGAATAACCTCAAGTGATGGCACTCCCCTTCCAACTCACTGGGCTCATGAATCATCACCACAACAATGGCTCAGGTAATTCTCCTGTCTCTGACTCCCATCTTACCATGGGAGTCACAACACTGGGGATCCAACCTCTCATCTGCATGCATGTGCCATAAACACTTTAATCACTCTGCCATTTCCCCAGCCTCATGTAAACATTTCTTAAGGAAATTATAGAACATAAGGCTAGATGTCTTTTTATGGACGTTTATGCATTTCTGGGAGCCAGGAAATAGGTAGATCTTCCTGAGACATTTGCTACTCCTGGCTGCTTTGTTTAGCTTCCCACACATGCATACACAATTATCTATAATGGTGTCTTTTGGGTCATTTCAACTAAACTCTAGAATAAGTATGCTCATCTACAAACTATATGCTTCAAATATGAGTGGATTAATTCATATATCTCATAAATTTTTTGTTGTTGTAAAGAGTCACTGATATTACTAATAAATTCTCTGAAAGTATTATTAAATCTGTAGCATTTGTATCATGTTAACTGATGTGCTACAATGGTGGGTCACATCTCAACAGCACACTAGGCTAAAGCAGTTCCACATGGAAGAGTTTTATTGGAATGGAGAGATAAAGTAGTGGCAGAGAGAGAAGAGGGGTAGGGAGAGTGAGGAAGGAGCATTCTTATTTATATGGAAAATGATGTAACACAAGTAAAGGTGGGAGGTGAGCCAAGTGAATGCTGGGAATATGGTGCCTATTGGCTTGGCAACCAGACTGCAGGTGGCACTGTTGCCTATGTGATGTCATAGGTCTGGAATGTCCTAATGCCAACCTTAGCCAGCATTAAAAATACTATCAGGAGCTGGAAAGATGGCACAATGGCACTTCCCAAAATTCAGGTTGAGTGTCTCATAACCACCTGTAAATCCAGCTCTAAGGGATCCAACATCCTCTTCTACACTCTATGGACACCTGTACTCACAACTGCATTAACAAATACAATTTACTAATAATATAAATATCTTTGTTTAAAATACAAATAATAGGGACTGGACGGGTAGCTTAATGAGTAAAGTATTTTTATGTACAAGCACACAGACCTGAATTCAGTTCCCTGGCACACAAATAAAAAGCCAGATGTGGTGATGTGCCTGTAACCCCACTACTAGAAAAAAGAGGAAGATGCTTGAGGCCTGCTAGCCAACTAGTCTACTCACTTATGTAGACTGCTTCACAAAATAATAATAATAATAATAATAATAATCAGAATAATCAGAATAATCAGAATAATCAGAAAGGTAAGGTACAGACAAATAAAGGAAAAAAGACATAACCATCAGTCTCTAGTGTCTGCCAGAGCATGTGTTGTCACATGTACCTGAATACATGTACAAGCACTAAGTAACACATGTGGATATTTATTTTAATGTGTTTTTTAAGAGAATTTCTCATAGTTGAAAAAGTAGAAACAACTACATTAATCCTTGAGTAATTTCCCTCCTCCCTTGTCATGTTTACTAGAAAAGAAGAATCGTCTTCTCCTTACACATTATGGCCCACACAAGTAGAAAGTAGCTCACTTTAACACTATATATGTCTGATAACCCAACTAACTATGCCTCATTCCAATATACTAAACTATCTAATGCAAGAATTAAATTAAAATATTAGACAAGATAAAAATGTCCACAAACAAACAAACAAACAAAAACAAGTAACCTCTAAACTATGATGCTTCAGTACCTACACCAAAGATACTGTGATGTTCATTCCTGGTTGTCAACTTTACTATATCTAGAATGAACTACACTCCAGAATTGGAGGGCTCACTTGTGATCCAGATCTTGAGGCTGGAATATACAAGTTTCTGACCTGGATCTTGGCATGAAGAACTTGAGACATAGAGGTCTTGAAAAGCTTAGACCCAGGAAAGATAGTACATGCCTTTATTCCCAGAAGACTAAGGCAAGGAGATCTCTGAGTTCAAGGTCAGCCTGGGACAAAGCAAGTCCAAGATCCAGACATGGTGGTACATATCTTTAATCTGGGCCACACCTTCTGCTGGAGACCTACATAAGGACATTGGAAGAAGGAAGATTCTCTCTTCTTCAACTGCTTGCATTTACCTGACAGCACATTTGTTGGAATCTACTTCTACAAAAGATCAGTTGAAGCAATTAGCTGTGTGGGAGTGAGCAACTATTAGATTCTTGGACTTTCCATTACAACTGACTATTGTAGGGATAGTTGGACTACAAACTTTAAGTCATCACAATAAATTTCCTCAATAAAAAGAGAAATTCCATAAGTTCTATGACTCTAGAGAACCTTGACTAATACAGATAGCATCCAACACAAAACAACTGTAATATGTTTCCAATATACTACCATCTTCCCTCTACTAAATTGTATCCTTGACACTAAGAATGCAGATTGAGAGCCTGAATGCAGTGTGGTGTGTTCCCTGCCAACTGTTAGCATGTGCTTTATCACAGAGCTTGGCATCACAAATTAAGGCAGGACTATTTTATGCAAAATATCCAAGAGCTACTGTTTAATTAACACCACCAAAAATGCTTAAACTCTATACAGTGGTAAGGGATAAGATCAAACACCAAAGCTTTTATAATGCTTTCCTCAGCTTGTCATTTCATTGACTCAAATTGAATCTAAAATCACATGTTAAAAGGGCCATGTGCTGCCATAAAATGAAAGAGTTTCAAGACCAAAGAATATTGTTACTGCTAGGAATTGCCTAGGTGCTTAATACATCAGCACAAGTGGATAATGCTGGTAAATTATGAAGTCATGACCTCTCCATGGTTATTTAAAGAACATAATGGAGATCATTTACTGAGCCTTGGCCCATGTTATTTCTCTAAGTCTTTTCTCACAACCAGTAGAAAGATGGTTCACTTTGGCGCTAGACCTATCTGTTACTGCCTGTTCTATCATCTATCATATTGTTTAATACAAGTTGTTAAAATCTGTTTGAATCTCCTCTAATTGAATAACCGTTTTCCATATGATACTGAAACGTTCCCCCAGACATTCATGTGTCAAATGCTATGCAGTCAACTGATAGAGGTGTTTTAGGAAGAAGTGATTGACCTTCAAAGTCTCTGACTTCATCAGTATGTTGATCCATTGATAAATTCATAAACTGCTGATATTATGAGAAAATGGGAGGAAGCTGGGTCTGGCTGGAGAAGCAGTCACCAGAGTGTGTACTTGATGATAAACCTCATGTCACAGGTCACTTCCCTATAGCCCTTCTTCTCTCATTACTGTGTCTTCCATGAGGGGAACACTTTTGCTCCACCAAATGCTTACTACCATGATGCTCAGCCAAGCATCAGGCCCATTGTAAGATGCCTGAAAACTCAGGGCTGAATTTTCTGAAAGCATGACTCCAAACAAACCTTTCCTGTGCATCAAGTCAGGTGCTCATCATAAGTCACACTGACATATGAGCAACTGCACTAGTTAAGGAGAGTTACATGAAATTTCTTTGTACACAACTGGTATTAAGTGGGATTTAAAATATTTTGTTTCATCAAGTAGTCCATATGCACACCCACCTTTCTGCAAGTATGTTATCCACATCACCTCACCCTGAGCCCTGGGCTTTAATACCGTCCTCAAAGTCTGAGGATTATCTTGAATCCAATAGGATGAGGAAGAGCCAGCACACCACTGGGGAGGAGGGTGCTAGGCCTGTCCGCATCAGCCTCCTCTATTTCTTTCCTTCATTCAAGTTGTTTCTCAGAGTTATAAAGAGCTAAGCAAATGCTAGTTACAACATGACAGGATGAAATTCAGTTTTATCAAATTCAATCGAGATAAAACATCATAGTATTTTGTCCACTTAGACTTATCATAGTTTAGACTACATAAAATATAACTGTATATATAAATAAACATGTATGGACTGTATGAAGGCTTAAAAGTAAATGTTAGGATGTTGTAAATTAGTTAACGCAATAATTATTCACTGGGTGTGGTAGTGTATTTTTTTTTAATCCCAGGCAGATAGATCTCTGTGAGTACAAGGCCAGCCTGGTCTATATCAAATGAAAAAACAATAATTATTCATAGTTTTACATTGCCTTATCTTCTTCCAAAACAGACAATGGAGCATTAAAAAGCCCTCTTTTTGAGTCCCCATATCTATGTTTATCCATGTAACTCATTCCCTACAAGGAAAATGTCAAGAGACTTCTCTAGGTATGCTTTTGTAAATGACATTATATATGACAAATGTGTATTGGTTTTGGATGTTTATCTTTTTCCCTTCTTCTAAGAAAATGGAAATAGTTATTAGAGGTATAAGAACCAGCACTTGGGAGGCAGAGACAGGCAGATTTCTGAATTCGAGGCCAGCCTGGTCTACAGAGTGAGTTCCAGGACATCCAGAGCTACATAGAAAAACTCTGTCTCAAACCCCCCCCCAAAAAAAACATACTGAAACAATACTACATACATACATACATATGTACATGCACGCATAGGAATAAAATGAACTTAGGTCTATGATGAAGAAAAATTCAACTATCAGAATAAGATAGTCTATGTCCAAATTCCTTATAACATTAGACAGTTAATTGTTTAACCATAAATATATTTTTGTGTTTAGTTTTCTACTAGCTATAACCAAAACTTATATCAATTATCACTGCATTATTAATTTGGTCCATATAACACTGTACCTTGTATTCAATTCAGACTAATAAAAGGGAAAGGCATTAAAATATACAGGTCAGTACAAGCAAGAATATATTTATCTGTGAGTGATCTCTGCTTTTTTATGTAACACATGAACTCTTTACTTGAAGTCACAATGGAGAATAACAATAGAAATTTTGCTGAAAAATCTCAAAAACCTTTCTAAAATCCTCCATGTCCTCATACAGTTTTATTCTACATACCTAAAACATCAGCACCATGTGACTAATGTGAGCTGCCAGCTCAAGCAGTAGATAGACTACCTCACCCACACCATAAATACAATGATCTTCAAGTACACAGACAAGTCAAACATGAGAAGTAAGTGCCCTCAGTAGTCCCAAGAAAACCAGCAGGCCAAAGTTGAGCTGGCCCAAGAGATAAGACAATTGAGGTACAAACTGGAATGATATAGGGGTACGGCCAAGATCACTGGTGCTCTCCTCATGACTCCATGTTCTTAGGACTTTAAAAGTGGATGTGTTAGATTAGGTGATACCACATGGTCCTGGTAGTCCAACAATGGGTGTCTCACAGCTGAGATGCAAAGAACTGAGTTATAGTAGTAATCATAGTAGCCATAGTAGTCATAGTAGTTGAAGTAGTCATAGTCATAGCAGCAGGTCAGGCCATTCATGAGGCCAAATATCTCAGCAGATCCAATCTGTATTGAAGGCTTCAAGGACTCCTTGAGAGCTGCCAGTTAATGACCAAGCCAGCTCAGTCAGTCAACGGGTTAGCCCCACCTAACCATGTGGCCCTTGACCTGCATTGCCAGGACCATGACCTTCAATCCCACAATCCACTTGGCTCAGTTCCCGCTCTCACTGGTGTGATGTCATTTTCTGTATAAGAGAGGAAGCCAACCCCTCCTCTCTCTCTGCTCTTCTCTACCCTTCTACCCGCTTCGCTCCCCCCCATCCCTGCATAATAAACTTCTCCCACGTGGATCACCTTGGCCTGGTCTGCTGCTTGGTTTATCCGCCCAAAATATAAAAACAATACTGTTCCATAACCCTAGCCAGTTCTGAGGCAAAAGTGGGTTTATTTTTTCTCAGTCTGCTTTTATATCAGTTTAATTACATGCAAGTAGTAAGGTCAGTTGTAGGTTAAGAAACAAACAAGGCAATAAACACAAATAATCAAGGAACAAGCAAGGAAATAAACAAAGTCCCTTGGATCACTGTTTCTAGAGTCTTATCAGGATGAACAAGATATCCTAGCTTACTTCCCTGTCTTAGCCCAAAGTCAAATTCTTGCCTGAAGCCTACTTCTTTGTTCTAGCACAAAATCAGATTCTTGTCTGAGCTTATTTCATTGTCCTGGCTCAATGACAAATTCCTGTCAAGTTTCTAGAGGCAACCTCAAAAGCTCTCTACAAGTCAATGCTGAAAGCCTGATGATGCTAGTTTTAATATTGGCAAAGGAATACAGCAGCAATGGAATAGATGATCTTGCCAGCAAGAGTGAAAGTAAGTTGGCATAAAGGAAAAGTTTTCTTCTTCCATGGACTTTTTTTCTGGGATGCTACTAGAAGGGATTGACCCATGTTTATACTGAGTCTTCTTCTTTAAACCAGTACAATTAAGAGAGACCTTAAGTGCCCAGTGGCTTTGTGTTTTAGTTGATTTCAGATCTAGCAGTAATTTGGTCATCAACTCATAAGGGGAGGAATAAGAGCTGAGTCTGTTAAGTTAAAGGTAACAACTACATCAGATATTATCCTTATCATTGCAGGTGAAAGACCCACAATGTGAGGATTCCCCCCATGTTCTGACTCAGGAGAGGCAACACCCCAAATCACTCATGAGAAACCGTCTTGATGCAAACTTCAAGAGGATGTTTATTCCAAGAGTGCTCTGGGAGCCACAGTACACCATGCAAGGGTAGAGAACCGTGGGCCCTGAATAGATGTTTTGAGAGGGTATTTAAAGGAAGAAACCACAACTCAAGGGTATGGGGAGGACGTTGTTGGAAAATACCAAAAATACCAATTAAGAGTCAAGAGGAAGTGGGAGTCAAGACAGTTTCTATGAGCCTCTAACAATAGCACATCTGCATAGAGGGATCCAGAAGCAGTCAGGGTGGGTCAGGGTGACTTTCTTTGAAGGAACACCTCCTGAAACCCAGGAAGGGGGTGGGTAGAGGAATCTCGCTATCTGTTTTATGATTAGCATGCCTTGGAGCATTGAGTCACAAAGGTCACATTCTCAAGCCTGGGCCTAAAGGCCTAGAATTTATGTTTTTATGTTTCACTTTTTCACAGGCTCTCATATACTTAAATGCTTAGCCAGCTAACTGTCTACATCAGGAATAAATGTACTAAGGATCACATTACATAATCTTCAATGTTAGAGAAGTTTAACCTTCATAACCCTACTACAGTAGTAAAGGAGCACCAAAAGCTCTCCAGCCCACTGTTAGTTTTTCAATAGCATCTAATAATTACAATCCCCATAGGAAACCCCAAACTGGAATGCAATGTATTCCCAGGGCTGCAGAAACTACTCAGTTATTAAAGGACTTGGTGCTCTTGCAGAGGACCCAAATTCAGCTCCCAGCACCCATGAAGCTCACCAGTCCCTGAAGGTATAACTCCTGAAGGATACAATGCAATACAATACAATACCTTCTGTGGGCATCTGAATTCATGTACACACACACGCACACACAGACACACAGACACAGACACAGACACACACACAGACACAGACACACACACACTACTTCTAAAAGGGGAAATATTTCAAGAACAGGAGCCCCAGTTCCTGACTGGCACTCAGCCCAAAATACACAGGCATATTCTTGGATTTTTTTTCATTATTTCTCTGAGTTTTAAAACTTCTATAAGTAAGGTTGAGTCAGAATTTCTCTCATCCCAAATACTAGTAATATCAAAACAGAAGATTGTGTGCGTGTGTGTGTGTGTGTGTGCCATTTTTCTTAATGCAAGTGTGAATTCGGACTCAGAACCAGACCCGTGGTTCAGTGATCCTGTAATAGTCTGTAGTAGAGTAAATGTGTAGCAGTTAGTGGTAGGTGGGAAGATCCTCTTGTCATGAGGTTCAGAAGATCATCAGTCTAGACTGTAGGAGCCCCTTTTGGAGACCCCCCACTCGAGTCTCGGGAAAGGCCCACCCAAGGAAACTCAAGAGACCTTGATGCAAAAACACGAGGTAGTTTAATGATGGAGCTCTGGGCCAATACGCATCTCACACCGGAGACAGAGGAATCGACCTTGAGGCTCGAAAGCTTGGGGTTTTTATAGGGAGAGGATCAGAGGCTAGGAGGAATTGGCACAGTTTCACACGATTGGCTCATTTGAACATCAGCAAAAGCGATGACACATTAGCAGAATCGTACGTGCAAGTCAGGATGTCAGGAATCTTGAGGGCCGGAAGCTTATCTAGGTCAACGGAACATCTGGTTAACGTATAACTTCAAACTATGTCAGGAGGGCAACGGGCAAAAGGAGGTGCTGGCCCAGGTGGCTGATGACTCAGCCAAGATAGCCTGGACATGTTCCTGAATTCTTCTTTTATCTTATGGCCAGTCAGCCCCAGGAATGTTTTAACAATGGGCCTGCCCGGTCGTGCCCGGGCCTGTTCCACTATGTTCTCAGCCTCAGGCTTCGAAACTTGCAAACAACTTTTTCTTTGGACTATTTGACATAAGTTACATAAATCAGGCCTCAAATTTTATCTTAAATTTCATTTCCCTTTAGACTTCTAAAATGCAAAATCCCCTGATGCAGAAACAAGTGGGTTTCCAATAAGGAGAATAATAGTTTTGAGTTTTAATGTGAACATGGTAAACACAGAAAAAAATTGAATTCTCTGGGTATTTGAATTCACTCTTGAGATGAATCAGACTGAAAATTCCTATTACCTTTCCATAAGATCCACCTGGAAAGACAGAGGCAGACATTCTCTCTAGGACATATCCTAGCTGGAGGGAGAAATGAGTTCAACAGCTGCCTTGCCACATCTCCATTTGAAACCTAAGGACATTTTGGACATCACTTACTTTGACACTAATGAATTTAGGGCCTGGTAGCTGGAGTCAGGCATTTCTAGTGATATATTATCCAAAAATGATCACTATTCTCACTTGCTTTGATATCTTTCTATTTGAGACTATACCACAGAATTGCTTCTCAGAGAATAGAACACCACAGACTCCCTGTGGCTTTACTCTAAACATGCCCAGATTTCTAGTCCATAGGCTTGGGGTAGAATGTGAACACGTACATTTTCTTTTCAAACTCCACAGTCAATTCTAATGCAAAGTGGATGGAGAGACACTCTCCACAGTAAAAGCCATTATAGATAACCCTTTTTTGCCTGCTTGCCATGGACCAGCTATTAAGCTAAAGGATAGACATGCAATAAGTTATTTGATCTACAGCACAAGGTTGTATTTTTTGGCACTATTATTTCAACATTTTTAAAGTTAAGAAATATGAAGCACAGCTTGAGTGATTTTCTTAACATCACATCAGAATTGATTGTGTGTGTGTGTGTGTGTGTGTGTGTGTGTGTGTGTCTATGTTCCTTATACCACATAACATCAACAACAACAAAAAGCAATTTCTATAGCTGTGCTGACTGGTTTTTTGACTCAAGTTCGAGTTATCAGAGAGTAAGTAGTTTCAGTTGGGGAAATGCCTCCATGAGATCCAGCTGTAAGACATTTTCTCAATGATCGATCAAAGGGGGAGGGCCCTTTGTGGGTGTTTCCATCTTTGAGCTGGTAGTCTTGGGTTCTATAAGAAAGCAAGCTGAGCAAGCCAGGGGAAGCAAGCATTAAGGAACATCCCCTCCATGGCCTCTGCATCAGCTCCTGCTTCCTGACCTGCTTGAGTTCCAGTCCTGATTTCCTTTGGTGATGAACAGCAACATGGAAGTGTAAGAGGAATAAACCCTTTCCTCTCCAACTTGCTTCTTGGTCATGATGCTTGTACAGGAATAGAAATCTTGACTAAGACAATAGCCCTATAGCCTGTGCAGTAACATACATTTTAATTCCAAAATCTTAAAGTTTAAATCATTTAAAATCTAAATGTGGCACACTTGAATATCCACTACATTAAATTTTTTATGACTTCTCAGAATGTCTACAGTCTCTGGTGATAAAATTCTGACTCCATCTTACAGGTTTCACTGAACTAGTTCAACTCAAACAGGATCCTATCAACTACAAGAGGTGTGACATTGGTGGGGTAGGTGTGGTCTTGTTGGAAGAAGTGTCACTGTGGTGGCAGGCTTTGAGATCATATATGCTCACACTATACCCAAAGGGTTATGCAGTCTCTTTCATCTGTCTTCAAACCAAGATGTAGAACTTTCAGCTCCTTTTCCAGCACCATGTCTGCCTCCTCACTGCCATGTTTCCCACCACGATGATAAATGACTACACCTCAGAAACTGTAAGCCAGCCCCAATTAAATGTTTTTCCTTTATAAGAGTCTTCACAGCAATGGAAAGCCTAAATAAGACAGGGGCTATTACTTTCTTAACTATAGCATGATAACTTCAGGTTCAATCATTGTACCTTTTTATTTAAATTTGCCCAGCCTGCTCTACGTGCTACTGGGCCATCCCTACTGTCTGCTTGCTTTCTCCCTACCCCTCCACTTTGTCTTTTTCAATATCTGCTTTTGCCTGAACCCAGAATTCCTCTTTTGTACCAAGCAGACATTTAGTAAGTTTGTCTATTGCCACAATTGTGGTCTTTTCCTACTATGTTTTCCTCAGGTTTGTAATAGTTATCCTCATTTTCCTAAGCAGGATCTGCTCATTTGTTTCATTTTCACCCCTGCATGTTTCTTTTTACCAGGAACTGGGATGTCTCCATGTTTATATAAAATTAATATGAGCTAGGGCCCCAACGAAAAGGTTGATGTTTGAAATTGTGAGGCAAAGCACATGACTTGTTAAAGAATTACAATAATTGCAAGTTTCTATGGACAAAACTTGAAATATATATAAAGCTAAATGTCCTCACATGATTCTAGTAGGCAGCCAGAATTGATGATCACTTCCATATTTAGTGTCTCATGGATGCCAAATTAGGAGAAAATGAAGAAAAGTTATAAAATTAGCAACATGGAATTCTCTGATATGAGAAAACTTTCAAAGTTTCCAGCTTTCCTATACGTTACACACATAATAGGCTATAATTATTTCATTTTGTTTTATCACATAAATTGTTCAAAATACTTTAACTTATAAAAATAATATTGGTTAATAAAAATATAAAATCTCATCACTAAATCTTTGCATGTCTCTTCTAGCTACCATAGCAAAAGCAACATGTGGAAATACCAGTCAGCTATCATGTGGACATCTTGGGACAGTATTTGAAAGCACCATATTATTTCCATTTTCATGGGATTTGAACTGTTATTATCAAACAGGCAACAAATAAAATCTATGTAATTCCAATGTAATGCCTGAATTTGTTTCCAGAACAAAAACTTCACAAGAGAATTCTACTTATAGCCATGGAGAACTATTGCCTTTGACACATCTGATGTGAAAGACAACTAGAAGATGCATGGAGAAAAATGTGAACTAATAAATGTAGGGATCTAAAGGCAAGAGGATGCCAAAGCAGCAAGAAATTTAGGAATTAATATCTCTGAGAAAGGTCAAGCACCAAGAGGTAAGGGTCAAAGTCATCATTGGTTTCTTCCTAAGTGTAGGCAGAAGGACCAATGAAGTGGCTCAGTGGGTAAGGGCGCTTATTGCCAAACCTGATGAACTGATTTATATCCTCAGAATCTACATGATGAATTGACTCCTACAAGTTGTACATATTGTCCTCTGACCTCACAGTTCATGCTCACATCTCTTGAAAAGTTATCTCTTGAAAGAAAGGGTAAAAATGTGACCCCATAATGTTGTTTAAGAGTTGTAGAGGAGTTCTATGTATAAATTATCTGCCACACCAGTGCCTAACACATGAGAAATCTAATAGTGATCAATGAAAAAAGAATATAGCCAGTATATAATTTTTAAAATACTTCCTAATAATCTTTCTACATGTAAGAGAGACTAGAGAGGTGTCAGCTTTGCTTTTCTTCTGTTAAAGAACAAACTTCAATTACCCTAACTCTAGAATAGAACTTAGACATAGACACTTTTCTTTGTCATTCCTAGGCAAAAAACCAGAAGCTAGCAACAACAGCTCCTCATTAACAAAATAGGCACAGCTTGAGAAGTACTTAAACATTACTTTTCTATCCACCCTTACTTTGTCAAATTACAGTCTGTTCTATTTATAATTAAATGAAATTTCTGTATATAGTGACAACACCCTGAAGTTGCATAATCAGAACAAAATAATTATCCTTTCTCTATGGGTGTTCCTTAATGACTGAAAATGGAAAAACATTACCCATGCTTTCAAAGTCCCTGTATTGCTCTGCTCATAGAAATTTAGGGTATGGTGCTGGAAGTGAGAATTAAATGTACTTCAAATTTATTAAGTGTTTTAGAAACAATTTTCCCTATTACTATATTTTTAAGTACAAACCACTAGCTAAGAATATGGGGTATATGAAACATAAGTGCCAATTACAGCCATTTCATTTGAAATAAATAAAAGCCAAATTAAGAAATATCAGTTACATTTTACTTATACTATTTAGAGGGTTTTTGTTTTTAATTAACTGTTTGAGAATTACATACTATTTTGGTCATATTCATACTTTCTCTCCCAAATCCTACCAGATATCGCCCCCTTCCCCAACTGTCCAATTTTATGTCCTCATTTTTCAAATCCATCAGGTCCAATTTGTGCTACCCACATTTCTGGATATGTAGTCATTCCTTGGAGCTTAGTCAACTTACCAGGGACCAAACCCCTTAAAGGAAACTGACTCTTTCACTTTATAGTGATTATCAATTGCCAACAGCTCCTCAGACAGGGCTGAGACTTTATACCTACCTTCCCTCTCCATGCTGAGATTTGATCTGACTTGAAGTTACACAGGTCATGCTCTCAAAACTAGTGTGAGTTAATTTGAGTAACTGATTGTGCAGTGGTGAGCTTTGCACAGACAGCCTAGACCCCAGTCGAGCACAGGCCTTGAAACCCAGTGATCTGGTAGATGGCTTCTGCCTATGAGGGATAGCAGGTGATCAGCCATGCCCCTTGGGCCCCTGGCTTCTGTCACAGCTACAGCCTCCCACAGCCCCCGCAGAGAGGTGTGTGGCCATCAGTCACATAGGGCAATGCCCCAAATTCCTGGTATTCTGTCTGGATTCCACACACCTCCACCCCCCTCCACACACACACACAGTTACCTGGCAACAGCCAGGTATCTCCTCTCAATAGTTAACCTAGAAACAGCCATTATACACAGGACTGTCTGCCCCCTCCTCCCTCTCTCACCCTCTTGCTCTTACTCTGTTTCTGCCTCCCTCTCTTTCTTGCCCTCTTGCCCCTCCTATCTCTGCTTTCCCTTTCTCCCTTTCTCTGTGTGGCCATGGCAAGCCTATACTTCTCTACTCTTCTCCCTCTTTCTGCCATTCTACAATAAATGCCTGAAAACCATGGACGGTCTCTTCTCATTGGGACCTGCCATGCTGGAGCAGTGGAGTAGGTCTTCCCCTAGCAAGCTGTGCTTCTAACCTACTGCTGGATGCCCCTGCTGGAGGCTTCCCTGCATCCCCAGACCAACCTAGCCACCATGCAGGACAAGGACTCTCCTCCCCATGGGACCCAGCTAGAGCTCTCTCCTCCTGCCCTTTTCCCTTCAGCCCTGGGCAGAAACTGTCTGTGGGCCGACACTCAGACCTCAGCTCTTCCATGACATACAGTGGCTTCTGGAATGCCTGAGAGCCTGAGAACCTGTCGTCCTCACCCTCTGTATGGACTAGGACCCCCTAGTTGGCTCCCAGCAGGTCTGTGGGAACCTCAGACTGTGCCTCACCCTCCAACCCCCGGTACAGAATCCTGCAGCTTCTCACAGCCTGATGCCTGCCCAGCAGAGGCCATCAAACTTTCCCTGTCTGCCTTGCCCAGCAGCCCTGGGCATTGCCAATAGCCTATAATGTTTGCGAGTTTGTTGCAAACTTCACAAGCCAATGCCTCCCAAGGTATAACCCTTTCCTGACCTTGAACTTTTTATTTGTTAATGTATGCTAGAAATGGGGTTTTTAATATGATTTGTGATACATCTGACATATCAAAATCTATTCTAAATAACTGTGCCCATTATTTTAGAGGTGTGGTAAATAAAGTTTACTAATAAAATATACAATGAACAAAAAATGAGATTTCTTTTTCAAGAAATAAACAAGCATCTATTGCCTATTGGCATCTATTCTACTACAAGTACTTCATTGCAGTAACATATCTGAGAAGAAATTCTCAGAAAGTTGGGAGGATTATGATTGATTTGAGTCATAGCTCTTTATAATTCTCATTCAATAGTTATTATAAATGATTCCAAGAAGTAAAAAGGTCCTAAAAACAATGGTTTTGTTTTACTTCACATGGGAGTTTCTCTTTCCCAAAGGATAAATGTAAGATCCATTAGATCAAAGGAGTGGCCATCAACAAAAATAAAATATTATGCATCAATAAGACATGGTAAAAAGGAAATGGCAACTGCAGATGTTGAAAGTGTTGAATAATGAGTGTTATTAGATATACATTTGGTGGAAGAAAAGGAAAATATTAGAACCTTGATTTTTAAATGTTTCTAATAAGTCACTTGATATTGCAATTTATTCTGAAATTGCCATACATATTCAAGTTAATGAAAATCTATCTGAAAAGGTGAGATAAAATAGCCACAGAGGATAATCATAGAGAATGATGAATGGCTGTCATTGGCTAAACAAAGAAAGCCATGACCAAACTACTTTAGAATACAGTAATATATTATGTGACATTGTGAGTAAAATTAGCATTTGAGTCCTTTCATTTTTACTAACACAGATGCAAGAAACAACATTATGTACATATAAAAATATAACCAATCAAATAATTTTCTTTGAATTTCCACTCAAATTATCAAATTTATGAAAATACACTTTTGCATTTGAATGAACCACCATTTAATGTGAGGGACTAAAGAGATAACTTAGCACATAAGAGTATTTGGGAGTCTCGTAGAGGAGCTGAGTTCTGTTCTCAACATGCATAGCAGGCAACTCAGCTATAACTGTATAACTATAACTATAACTCTTGTTCCTCCAGACCCATATTTTTTTTTCCTGGAGGGGATCAGCACTCCCGTGTACATATCACACATGTTAACAGAATTAATAGGTAAAAATAAAAATTTAAATAGATAGCTGGTCCTGTGCCACAGTGCTCCATACCCAAATACTGCCAGGAGAGAGCTGGTCTCCCAGAAGTGTGGACACGCCTGTGAACACAGGTAAGACCACCACTTCTGCTCAAATTCCTGGCCCAAGGTGGGACCTGCCCAGAGCCATCAGGACACAGGAACCAAGGAACAGCCTGCGACAGGATTCTTCAGGTTTCTCTCTGCATTCCAGAGATGATCTTGTTGCACAGCTCTCCATACCCAAATTCCTCCTAGAGAGAACTGGTCTCCCAAGAGTACTGACACACAGGCTTGCAGGAGGGACAATCCACAGTCAGAGACTATAAGACCAGCTAATACCAGAGATAGCCAGATGGCAAGAGGCAAGGGCAAGAACATAAGCAACAGAAACCAAGGCTACTTGGCATCATCAGAAACCAGTTCTTTCACCACATGGAGCCCTGGATGCCCCAACACACCAGAAAAGCAAGGCTCTGATTTAAAATCATGTCTCATGATGATGATAGGGAACTTTAAGAAGGGCATAAATAGCTCCATTAAAGAAAAACAGGAGAATACAAGTAAACAGGTAGAAGCCCTTAAAGAGGAAACACAAAAAAATCCCTAAAAGAATTACAATAAAACAAAACCAAACAAGTGAGGTAATTGAACAAAACTTTCCAGGATGGAAAAATGGAAATAGAAAAAAATAAAGAAATCACAAAGGGAGACAACCCTGGAGATAGAAAACCTAGGAAAGAGATCAGGAGTCATAGATGCAGGCATCACCAACAGAATACAAAAGACAGAAAAGAGAATCTCAGGGACAGAAGATATCATAGAAAATATTGACACAATATAGTCAAAGAAAATGGAAAAAGTTCCTAACCCAAAATGTACAGGAAATTCAGGACACAATGAGAAGACAAAAATCTAAGGATAATTGGTATAGAAGAGAGTATAAATTCCCAACTTAAAGGGCCAGTCAATATCTTCAACAAAATTATAGAAGAAAACTTCCCTAACCTAAAGAAAGAGATACCCATAAACTTACAAGAAGCCTACAGAACTCCAAATAAACTGGACCAGAAAAGAAATTCCTCCCATCACATAATGATCAAAACACCAAATGCGCAAAACAAAGAAAGAAATATCAAAAGCAGTAAGGGAAAAAGGTCAAGTATCATATAAAGGCAGACCTATCAGAATTACACCAGACTTCTCACCAGAGACTATGAAAGCCAGAAGATCCTGAATATATGTTATCCAGACCCTAAGAGAACACAAATGCCAGCCCAGGCTACTATACCCAACAAAACTCTCAATTACTATAGATGGAGAAACCAAGATATCCCATGACAAAACCAAATTTACACAATATCTTTCCACAAATCCAGCCCTATAAAGGATAATAGATGGAAAATGCCACACAAGGAGGGAAACTTCTCCCTAGAAAAAGCAAGAAAGTAATCTTCTTTCAACAAACCCAAAAGAAGATAGCCACACAAACATAAAACAATATCCAAATTAACAGAAAGCAGTAATTACTGTTCCTTAATATATCTTAACATCAATGAACTCAACTTCCAAATAAAGAGACATACAAAATCAGACTGTATATATAAATAGGACCCAGCATTTTCCTACATACAAGAAATGCACCTCAGTGTCAAAGATAGACACTACCTCAGAATAAAGGGCTGGAAAACAATTTTCCAAGCAAATGGTCCCAATAATTAATCTGGAGTAGCTGTTCTAATATCAAATAAAATCAGCTTTCAACCAAAACTTATCAAAAAGGATAAGGAAGAACACTTCATACTCATCAAAGGAAAAAGCTACCAAGAAGAACTCTCTCAATCCTGAACATATATATTCTAAATGCAAGGACACACACATTCATAAAAGAAACTTTACTAAAGCTCAAAGCATACATTGTACCTCACACAATAATACTGGGAAAATTCAACACCCCACTCTCATCAATGGATCATGGAAACACAAATTAAACAGAGTCACATTAAAACTAACAGAAGATATGGACCAAATTGATTTAACAGATATCTATAGAACATTTCATCCTAATACAAAAAAAATACCTTCTTCTCAGCACCTTATGGTAACTTCTCCAAAACTGACCATAACATCAGTCACAAAGCAGGCTTCAACAGATACAAGAAGATTGAAATAGTCCCATGCATCCTATGATCACCATGGACTAAGGCTGGTCTTTAATAACAACAAAAACAACAGAAAGTCCACACACATAGAAGCTGAATAAGGCCTTACTCAATGATAACTTGGTCAAGGAATTAATAAAGAAAGAAATTAAAGACTTTTTAGAATTTAATGAAAATCAAGGCACAACATACCCAAACTATGGGGCACAATGAAAGCAGTGGTAAGAGGAAAACTCAGCTCTGAGTGCCTCCAAAAACAAACTGGAGAAAACATATACTACCAGCTTAACAGTACACCTGAAAACTCTAGAACAAAAANAAGTAAATATACCCAAGAGGAGTACATAGCCTGAAATAATCAAACTCAGGGCTGAAATCAACCAAGTAGAAACAAAAAGAACTATACAAAGAATCAACCAAACCACGAACTGGTTCTTTGAGAAAATAAAAAGGATAGATAAACCCTTATGCAGACTAAGCAGAGGGTGCTGAGACAGTATCCAAAGTAACAAAATAAGAAATGAAAGGGGAGGTAAAACAACAGAAACTGAGGAAATTCTTAAAACAACAGAAACTGAAGAAATTCAAAAAATCATCAGATCCCACTACAAAAGCCTATATTCAACAAAACTGGAAAATCTGGATGAAATGAACAATTTTGTAGACAGATACCAAAGCATCTAAACAGTCCCATAACCCTAAAGAAATAGAAGCAATCATTAAAAGTGTCACAGCCAAAAAAAGTCCAGGAGCAAATAGGTTTAGTGCAGAATTCTAACAGATCTTCGAAGAAGACCTAATACCAATATTCTTCAAACTATTCCACAAAATAGAAACAGAAGACGACTACCCAGTTCATTCTATGAAGACAGAATTACACTGCATATTCTTAATTAGAGATGGAATAGTTTCTGTCTAATCAGGAACCTGTCACAATTTCCTTTCATAGATTACTTCATTAGAGATTTTTTTCTACTTCTATCATATTTAATGTTCCAAATACATTTTTTAAATTGGTTGAATGCATATTACTTTTAGCTACAGGAGATATTGTATATATTTAAGAGGCATTTAACTAAATTATTTGGATGACTTAAAAATAATTGATGTCAATATTGAATAGTATATCTTAAAATACATGTTATTAGTTTAAAAAATTAAATAGATTGAAAATAAAACCAAGTTTAAAATTAGCATTTTCACTTACATAATGATAAGAATCAATTTTTTTTTAAGTAACAGCCTCTATATATCTATTTTAAGGATGAATATTTTACTTTAGTATCATACATTCATAGGATTTCCTTAAATAATAATGATATAGTTATGTATACTATAGTTATATATACTACACATACACACACACACACACACACACACATTGTGTGTGTCTCAATCTGAACTTAGTCCTCCAAGTCATTATAGTAACTCCAATTTCAATATAGTTTCCCAAACATATTTATGTGTGTTGTTTTCATTTTTATTTTAAAGTCTCTACATTTTAGCCCACATTTTTTTGTGGTAGAGTAATGAGTCTAAACTTCATATGAGAAAATTATAATCTAAGAATCACTTAAAACTAAATAAAAGGTTTTTTTATTGTTTTTGTTTTTGGGGGTTTTGTTGTTGTTGTTGTTGTTTTGTTTGTTTGTTTGTTTGTTTTTTGAGACAGGGTTTCTCTGTATAGTCCTGGCAGTCCTGGAACTCACTCTGTAGACCAGGTTAGCCTCGAACTCAGAAATTGTCCTGCCTCTGCCTCCCAATGTGCTAGGATTAAAGACATGCGCCACCATTGCCTGGCTAAATAAAAGTTCTTAAGTGGTGGATTTAAGAAAAAGTGTTCATAAGTAGACAACAACAATTTTGCTAATTCTTAGGTAGAAAACCTTGCAAGTTAGAAAATAGGACCATTGGAATGTAATATTCATTTTAACATTGCAAATTACTGTTGAAGTCAACCAAAAGATCAAATAAAGTTATGCCCACTCCATAAACAACCAATAGCATTAAAGACCCTAATTATCCTATGAAACAACAAAAAAGACAAATACCATAATAGAAGAATTATGCAAAGAACATAAGGAATTTTCCAAAGGAAAAAATAAGAAAGTCTCCAGTGAGTGACTTTTGAATAGGGCAATCTGCTTCAAGAGGCCTGGACAGGAGAGTGGTCATAACTGGAATGTAAAGGGAAGCAGACAATGAGACCAGTTACTTCCTATGAATCAGTATGATGTTATTTGAAATTTTAAAACACATGAATTCATGCCTTTTGTATAGAAACCATCAACTTGTTGTAGCAATAAAGCTGAAAAGGAGTCTACTGGTATGAAAGTTAATGCAACTACCAAGGTCAGAAGGTTGTGGAAAGCAGCCATGTGTTTCCCTGTAAATCACAGGAAGAACATGCAGCTGCTGGTGGAAACTGTCTCTTTCAGCCAAAAGGTAAACGAGATAGAACACAAGGGTGTGTCTTACAATACCAACGGAAAAGATAAAAATATTAAAAAGTATTACTCCTCACAAAATGCCTGAAACAGGATTATCCCTGGAATATGCCAACTGATACCTGTTTATCACTTGAGAAAGCTTAAGTGATTTTTATACCTGTTTATCACTTGAGAAAGCTTAAGTGATTTTTTTTCTATTATCTGTATCATTTTTTTCCTCTCATGTAATATAAACCGTCCTAGAACTAACTGTGTAGCCTAGGATGAGTGAACTCCTGATCCTTCAGCCTCCACTCTCAAGTGTTAGGATACAGACATGTATCACACACTCGGGTTATCTGTACTTGTGAAGCATCTTGACCAATACAAAGAGCTAAAATATTACATTTTAGTATAATTAAAGGTGATTATTCCCTCAAATATTCTTTACCTTAAACCTTCTTGAAGTAACTAACTGCCCCTCTAGGAACTAAGTGATCAACTCCTCTTTTATAATACATGCAATGTCTATGTTGTGTTCTCTGACTTTTACAATTGTATCTCAATTTATGTAATTTTTGAGCTACTAAAATTTTATGCCTGAGTAAATTACATATGACTTATACCATAGGAAAATGACATTATAATTTGTGTCAGTTGACATTAAAAATGCTGCTATTCAAATAGAATAATGTGGAGCTAGCCTACCATATGTTGTACTTCCTAAGGGTCTCAGCATGGCTTACATTCATTTCTTGTTAATATATGAAATCAAAGTCTTGCGATTAATTACACAGCATCACATATGTCTTGATAAATTGAGTTTTCATCATCAGGTGCCTGTTAATATTTAAAGAAGCTTCACAAATGTCCCATCGTTCACACCTTCATTACATCTACCTTTAATCAACTCTTGACATTTGTGAGCTTTGTAATTGTGGATAAAATGAGTTTGTGCAATAATATATTAGCCTGTCTGGTGACAGGATAATTGTTTCTGAAAGGTTTAGTCAAAACCATGCTGCACTTACAAAATGTCCTAATTGGGGGGAGCTGTCATACATTTCTAAGGCATCTGTGGGTTCAAAGGAGGAAAAATTTTTCAGATATAATTCTGAATGTCCAGATGCAAAGAACAATATAAATCTTTTAAAAATCCATTCTTTTTTTGAGACAGGGTTTCTCTGTGTAGCCCTGGCTGTCCTGGAACTCACTTTGTAGACCAGGCTGGCCTCGA
>NC_034592.1:3032128-3047864 GCF_900095145.1 Mus pahari | reverse complement strand
CCTTCAGCTGCCCTAAAAGAACAAAGGCTCTTTACTAGCCACATTACTAATGATCTAGGGAACAAGTTTTGGGGAAGTGTTAGAATTTAGGGCTCTACAGATTGTCCTTACAACGTGATTGTAAACCACTTGTCTAATTCCCACTCCATATTTATTGAGAATACTCCACATCCTCTAACATATCTTTGAACTTCAAGGTTGCATCTGCCTGCAGGTAAATTACTTTACCAAGTCTTCATATCTAAAACATAAGACCATCCTTTGCAGGGAACTATCGTCTGAGTGCTGAAGTATAATTTCCTGAAGAAAGGTGGTGATTTCCATTGCAGTGTTAGCCATACAATTCAAACAAAATGTACTAAAATAGAAAAAAGCCATTTAATGTTTTAACCACTTGACATAATAATTTATTTACGATTGGTGAGATGGTCCATCAGATAGGAGGAAATACCATTCTTGCAAGGACCTGGTTGGTTCTCAGCACCCATGTATAAAGCTCACAACTGCATGTAATTCCAGCTCCTGGGGATTCGATGCCCTTTTGTGGCCTAAGAAGGCATAGCACTCATGGGCACAAATCCACAGACACACACATATAGGATAAAATTAAAATAATGAATTCAATGATGTCACAAGATAAAAATCAAAACAGGGGTGAGGGAAATCCATATCCAACACATTTAGGACACTCCTTAGGCAACCGTGTATGAGCGATATGCTACAGTAAATCCTGATCATCAGGAGTTACCTCATCTGATCCGACTAGAGAACTAGTAGTTTCGAGATGGCATAAGACTGAGTTTGCTTCTCCTGAAATAAATTTAATGTTGTGACTACTCAAACCTTTTTCATCTAGAGAAATTCCCATGAGAAATCTCTCAGGAGAAATTCCAGACTTCCAGTGGCCACATAGTCATAATTTATAAGGTTTGTGGATATGACACTGTTAAGGAGTAGATTAATGCAATCTTTTAAGTTGGATCTGCTGCTCACGTTTACATGAAGAGAATTCTGTAGCCTATAGCTGTGGGCAAGGAGTACATTTGTCATTTGACACTAAGCACACCTTCTTTCCATCGTTTTAACTCTGCTTTTACATCTGGCCTCTAGGCAATAGAAGCCTGCAATGACAGAAGCAGCAATCACTAAATAAATAACGAAGATCTTGTTATATTTTTGTTTCTTTTAACAAATATAGCATCTCAAACCATGGGCTAAGAAAACAGGGAGGCATATTAACAATCTCCATCATTAAAGCCAAATAGTACACACCAATAATGTTATCACCTAACACACTGATGCAAGTGAATTCTGAGTTCAGTGCTAGTGTGGGTTACGTGGTGAGACCCTGGCAAAAGTAATTTATAAAAAAAAGGAAATTAAAAGTAGAATTTCCTTAAATATTTTCTTTAAAACATACAAATAAGGGTGAAAATATTTTGTTATTTGTTCTTCAAAATGAATAACGGTTATGGCAACCATGTTTATATTTATGATGTTGTAGATCATTAATTTTATACCAATCAAGAAATATATTTTCAAAATTGATAGGGATTTGAAACAAAATGAGAAGTTCCCATCTTGTGGGAGAAGGCCTTCTGTGTTGCTTGAATTTACCTGTACTCTCAAAATTAATTTCTGGCAACAAAATGGTATTCTTGCCTAGCATATGAACCTTAGGAGGTGAGGCACATTTTCAGAGGAAAAACAATGGATACTCATAAGCACAAAAAGGAAAAGACCTCATTGCTTAGCACAATGGTCCCTCAAGAGCATCATCTGATTAGAAACTAGAAACAGTAGTGGCAGGCACAACAATCTCCTGGAGTATACACACGTCTCAGAGTGATGCTAATGTGTGGGAAATTGTAAAAGCCAAATCTAAGAAATGACAGAATATGATTGCTGTCATTAGAGAAGCATACTTGAACTGGGGAGATGGATCAATCAGTAAAATGCTTGCTGTACAAATGTGAGAAATTGAGTTGGGGTCCCAGAGATGATGTAAAGCCAGACAGGGTAGGCATGGGTCTGCAATCCCAGCATTCTTTTGGAGAAATGGAAAGATGAGACACAAATTAAAAAGAATTCTTCAGAATGTTGCCGGTGAGTGAGACTGGAATACTCATTGAAAGACAATAAACGTTGTTGCAAGTAAGGTAGAGGCAAGGAAAAACTTGAGGTTGTCTTATGACCTCCAGACATGGGCAAGTACTCACACCTGTGCACATGCGCGCATGTGCATGCGCATGCACATGCACATGCACGCACACACACACACACACACGCATAGACACACACACACACATATATATATATATATGTGTGTGTGTGTGTGTGTGTCTGTATTATATATATTGTGTGTGTATATACATATATATATATATATATATATATATATATATATATATGTATACACACACACACACACACACACACACACACAAATAAAAGGCATTTTTAAAAAGAGGACCATACATTAATTGTATCCAATAATTGTAAGCTATCTGATTCCAATAATGTTTATGAACCCATTTCAGCAATATTTAGATGAGGAGATTTTACTTACAGGAACACATGTATACTGAGGTGATTTGAATAAGAAATGTCCCTCATAGGCTCATGATTTGAGCACTTGGCCTGCAGTTGGTGGCACTATTTAGGGAGATTATGGACTATTTAGGAGGTGCAGACTTCCTGGAGAAAGTATATCCATGGGGCAGGTTTCTCTGCTTCCCGTGTGCAGATGAAACATAATCTACTTCCTACTCCTGAAACCATTGTCCCACCATACCTATTATAAGGATTCTATCCTTCTATAACCAAGGGGGGGGGGTTAACAAAACAAAAAACCTTTCTTCTGCTTTCTTCTGATTCGCTCATGGTGTTTTATCATAGCAACAGAAAATTAACTAATTCATAACTATTGAAATAGACTTCATAGACAAGTCAGAATGCATTGAATGCCTTTTCTTATTTATTATTTGTGTTAGAATCAGTGTACCTAAGGAAAAAGAAGGCAGAACTAAGAAATGGACATGGGATAAAACTCATCTCATTCTTTCAGCAATTTCCAAATGTTTTTCCTGTGATTCCATCAAGTAAACCTGGATGAAAACAAGACAGAAGTCATACTGCCTTAGAAGACAGAAATGATCCAGAATGACTCCACCAAACACACACACACATACACACACACACACACACACACACACACACACACACACACTTATCCAAAATACAGGTGCTAAATGTAAATATCTGAAATGTTACTAAGAAAGACATTCAACAAATGTAACCAAGGTATATAAAAATAGGATTTAGTAAGATTTGTACAAAATGGTGGGTGTGGGCAACATGGTCATAATACTGCACAGTAGAGAGCTGCAGGAGGTCAGACTGTTTTACTTATGTGGGGCTTCAGAAGCAGAGAGTTCCCATGCTTGACCTCTGTGTGTGATCTTGCTTCACTCTGCCTTGACACTACAGCATGAGTTGGTAAGCTCTTTCCTAAGCATTCCACTACCTCTGTATTCTTCCTCGTTCTTTTTTTTTTCCCCACAGAACCAACGAAGCTAAATAATAAGGAGGGCCTAAGGGAGGATGCTTGAATCTCATGCAGAAGGGGAAATAAAATTGTCATTGGAGGCGGATGAGGGAAGGAAACTGGGTAACAGAGATTATGGGGGGGAGGGCCATCAGGTGTAGGGAGAACCTGGAAGGGAGGATAGGGAGAGTGAACTCAAATTGGTGGGTGACTCTCCCTCAATCGAGAGTCTGGTCTTTTATTAACATGTATACCTCACAGGATTTCCCAAGTTTTCATTACTTTCCAGACACTTCCCTATCTACTGAAGCATGTGAGTGAAATTTTCAACTTGCATTCAGCAGCCAGGGGGACATTTTAAGCTCAGAAACAGTAAAGATCAATTAGAATGTAAAGGAAAGATTATCTTTATGTCAAGTAAAATTCCTGAATTTTTCTACATTTTATTTGGTTGTCTCACAGCTATAGTTACTTCAGACACAATTCCAGATGTGCTATTGTGAAAATATGACTTCCTAGAATAAAACTGTGGGTATGAACCCTTAGTTTGGTTGTCTAGAGTCCTAGAAATTAAAGCAAACACCACTACATACCATCAGCTGCAGATGCTCAGTTCTGAGATTCATGTTTCAAAGGAACTCTCAGATGTGGATGTTTCAGACAGAATTATTAGAAAAAATTATCTATCTATATGCGTTCACTTTATTTTTGCATAGAAAAGAATATGATATAAAATTTATATTCATGAAGATATGTGCTAACATATTTAATTATATTCCTTATGTGTTATAAATAATTATTGTTCCTAGAAGCTTTGGACATGAGTTCTCATAAACCACCAATAAAACAAATGTAATATACATTCATGAAAATCACAATGAAATCTCTTTCTAGGGACCAGCGGGATTGCTCAGCTGGGAAGTTTCGATCTCTAGGATTCACATGGTGGAAGGAAGAGATGAACTCCTAAAGGGTGCCCTCTAATATACAACACACACGCGTGCACACACACACACACACACACACACACATACACAATCAGAGACACACACTCACACAAACACACACAGAGCCACATAAACACAGACACACAGACACACAGACACACAGACATGTATACTCACACAGATACACACACATACACTCACAGGGACACACACACAATCACAGAGACACACACTAACACATACAAACACACACAGAGCCACATAAACGCATATACAGACACACAGACATATATAATCACACACACACACACACACACACACACACACACACACACACAATTAATTAGTATAAAAAAGAAATCTGTTTCTCTGAGCGCTGACAAAACAACTTTAGAGACACCGAAGCAGGCTTGGAATGGAGGTTCTTCTGTGATTTTTCCTTACAGCTTGTCTTCTGCAGCCCATACCTCTGAGATAAAGCCACACAACCAAGAGTTTCTCACACACAAGGTGCCTTGGAGAATAATCCCTTTCCCCCAAGACAGCACCCCACCCATGAAAACAAAAAAGTAAAAAGTAAAAAGAGCCCCTAACTTTCTTTGTAAGCGCATAAGTATCCTGATGAGCAACCTTGTTTCATTGTGGGCGATCAGATCTCCGTTCTAGAAAGGGCCTGGCCTTTCTAGAGGAAGGGACACATCACGGAGAACCTGGAGCAGGTCTAAATATAAAGGCCTTGTTAAGTCTCTGCCTTAGTCTCTTCTGCCGTATCAAATTCTTTTCTTTTTTTAACTTTTTTTTTATGTGCTAGAGATCAGAGCTGGGCCTTCTGAATGACAGGCCTATAATGAGAAAAGAAACTTTACAACTTCTATTGAAAATAATACTGTAGGGTCTAGACAGAGCTATAGAAAGAAATTAGAGGAGAGACAGGCGAGGTCCTAATCAGGAGGGGACAAGTAAAGTCACTCTGTTTGCAGATGCATGTTTATATAAGTAGAAAGCACAACGAACTTTTCAAGACCAAACCCTCATAGTAAAGCAGGGAAAGGCAGTCTCTTGAATGGGTGGTACTGAGAAAATTCACATGTAAGCCAAAGAATTGGTGCCTTTTCTACACCAAACATGGAATCTGCTCAAAAGAGAATAAAAATTAAAACCTAAAACCAGAAGCTGTAAAAAACATGGAATTTGACTGTATTTCTTAGAGGCTGTACCAGAAGCACAAGCAGCACTGGCTAAAACAAGCAAACTGTAAAGTGCTGGCTTAAAGCAAGCAGGCTACAAGCAGCCAATGGAAAGAGGGAAACATACTTGCAAATTGTACATGTCCAAAGGGGCTGCCACTCTGAATATACAGGCAAACTAACAGCAAGAAACAAGTAATGTGTGCTTAAAAATACACAGTGGTGGCGCATGCCTTTAATCTCAGCACTGGGGAGGCAGAGGCAGGCAGATTTCTGAGTTCGAGGCCAGCCTGGGCTACAGAGTGACTTCCAGGACAGCCAGGGGTACACAGAGAAACCCTGTCTCGAAAAAAGAAACAAAACAAAACAAAACAAACAAACAAACTGCAGACATTTCAAAAAAAGATGTACAAATCCCCAGCAGGTACATGAAACCCACAGCATAAGCATACAGGAATTCTATTCACGTCTACGGAGAGACAGCACGGCACTCCTACTATGATGGGTATTATCAAACTGGGGCAAAAAAAGGCCACTGCTGATAAAAATATGGAGAAAAGACTCTCTGTGTTGATGGGAATGTCAGTGTGTGTGTAGAAACCATGAACAGTAAAGAGTTTTCTAAAAAGAAACACGCAAAAATTAGAACTACTATTGGAGGCAGAAATTCCATCTCTGTGTCTATCTACATAAGTATTTAAGGGACCTGAAATCAAGATCTCATAAAGGAACTGTATAATTCCTGGTGGTCAAAATGCTGAAGCAATCATAATATTCATGGTGAACTGCTTATCAAAGTGAGGCCAGCTACAGGTCCAGGAACCCATTTCCTTTTCTCTGCCAATTAAAGATTTAAAAGGCAGAAAAGAAATGTTACCAAAAATCGAGGGAAGTCTCAGCAGAGCCATCATATAACATAGGGAAATCAGAGCCCACTCTTTGGGGTTCTTAGTCTCAGGAATAAGAGAATGTAAGGCCACACACAAACAGATGCTGGGGTCGAGCTGGCAGGGAAGGGTGCCTAACAACAGGGCCTGCAAGCTGTAGAATCACCATGACTGCAGAGGAGACATTTAAAGGAAAAGCAGGAAGTCAGTGGTAGGGTCCCTGTGGCAGGGAGGGAAACGCCAGAAAAAAACTAATGAATCCCAGTCTTAAACTAGGGATTTTAAAAAGCAATCTCTGAAAGACGAAAGGGCAGATGAGAACGAGGAATAGCTACACCTTTCGTGGTAGTTTGTAGGAACTACACTGAGGGCAGAAGTTCAAGGAAGGGAAGTACTCTGTTCCTAGGAGCAAATCCCTGAACTCCCTGATCTGTCCCTGGAGTGACACTGAAGGAGGGAGATAAGGGTATGTCTCCACCTAGAGGCAAATTCCTGTTCTAGGTTTTTGCTTTGCTTCGTTTTGTTTTGCTTCGTTTTGTTTTGTTTTAACTATAACATCAGCACCATGATTCTACAACCCAGGAAATCCTAGGGTCCTGCTTCCAGAATTGTGCCTAAAGTTAACAAAAACACAGTATATACTTAGAATTTTGTTCAAAATGTTGATTACAAGTGTTCCAGAAGAAAGGGGGAGTGAGGGAAAGAGAGAGAGAAGATGTAAGAAGACGTAAAGGAGAGAGGGAGAGAGGGGAGAGGGCAGGAAGTTATAGTTAAGTTCATTGAGTATGGTAATAGTTTCAGGGGAGTATATTTATTGTTTCTAAATTCATATTACACACACACAAACAAGCAAATCTTTGTGTGTCAGTCACAGCTCAATAATGTGATTTTCCTTCACAATGACATTAAGAAATTTCAATCTCTTTTTCCATCCAACATCTCTAGCTAATGTCTTTACTTATTGTTGTTGCTGTTGTTATTGTTGTTGTTGTTGTTGTTGTTGATAATGAGGATGATGTTTAATTCCCAATGTATTGTGGAAAAACTTAAATCCTCCCCATCTTTTAAATCATAGCCTACTCTTTATTTTTATTTATTTCTTATGTTTTAATTTTTTGAGACTTGGTCTCATTATCCTTGGCTGCTGGCCTGGAATTCACTATGTAGATGAGACTGACCTCAAGCTCAGAGAGATCCACCTGCCTCAGTCTCCTGGGTGCTAGGATCAAAGCTGTACACTATAGCACCATGCCCAGGAAAAACTCGCTTCTTAATGAAACCCAAAATTTTGCTTCAAGGTATGATAAAAACTAAAACAGTCAACATAAATCCATTGGGCAACATTTGTTCAACTAGTTTGGACTCTGTAGCAAAACCATAACTGAAAAGTTCAGTACATATAAACATGCATACATATATTCATACATAACATAAATGCAGATACACATATAAGCATATGAAGGATCCACTCTAGTGCTTTAAGTATAATTCACATACATTATAACATGTAAGGCTTTTCCATTTGTGATGAGCCTGTCTTAAGGTAGATTCTAGAAAGAATGCGGTGTTAGAATGTTCCCTGAGCCTTAGGTGTCAGAACTGTTTTGCAGATGTTTCCAATGGGAGTTGGCTCCATGGTTAAAGCCGCAGATCAGGGAGTCTGCTGTGAAGTCATGTTTCCTGGGGATGTGAGAAGTTACACACACAAGATCACACTAACATGACTGCCTAAAAATGAGATGAACAAAGACAACAACAGACATGTTAATGGAGACAGGAAAAAGAGCGTGAGGCCTCAGTCCTACACAAAGAACTACAGGAAACTCAGAAATGCTGAGAGCAGGAGAAATAGTTTTCCCTATGAAGAGCAAAGCATACCAATTGTTTATCCAATCCCAAATGGTCAGTCCTGAGAACAATGGAGTAGCTTGTATTTAGGAAACACACACACACACACACACACACACACACACATACATTAGTGAGAAAAGGGGAAATGAATTTGAAAGAGAGCAAGAAGAGGTATATGGGAGGGTTTGAAGGAAAGAAAAGGAGGGGAAAAGTGACCCAATTATATCATAATCTCAAAAATAAAAGGAAAAATAGAATTCACACTCACTTTCTTTTTTTAATTTTTTTATTATTATTTTCTTTACATTTCAAATGCTATCCTGAAAGTTCCCTATACCCCACCCCCACCCCTGCTCCCCTACCCACCCACTCCCACTACTTGGCCCAGGCGTTCCCTTGTGCTGGGTCATATAAAGTTTGCAAGACCAAGGGGCCTCTCTTCCCAGTGATGGCCGATTAGGCCATCTTCTGCTACATATCACACTCACTTTCATGATTGATTTGTCTTCCTGTCAAGTCAGTTTAATTCAAATAAAATCTCTCCTGAGTGAAGTACTTAATATTTACCCTCAAAATGGATTTAATTAGCTATGTTGACATTTTTCTTTTCTGCATAATATCCACAAAAATATGAGACTTGAGACATTATAAAACTATAGATATGAAAATGAAACAGTATTTGAATTCAGCTTAGCAAGTAAATGCCACCTGCCCACGAGAGCCATTTGAAAGTATGCAGCTGTTATTGACTTTGAACTGTGGCTATGTTTTTCAGGCGACATTAGAACAGTAAGTTATATGCCTGGAAAAAAATAAGAAATGCATTTCCTCTCTTATGGGTTTCAAACCCAGTCTTTTTTCAAAGGAAGAAAACTCAGCTTTTAAAAACAATTTGTGATTGTTCCCAAAAGACTAGGAGGAAGGGTGTGGAGCGGGAAAGGCTGTCGTGTCTGCCTTGACTATTATTGCACTTATCCCACTAAAGCTGTTAGAAGGACTTTTGGGAGCATTCTCAGTAAACAAGTGCAAACTCCACTGAGGAATAAATTTTTGAAAGTTCAGTTCAGTTAAAAGGCATATTCTTATTCATTGTCAGACCACATAAGGTAAGCATATTCTGTATCCGACACATTCCTGGACATACACTGTGGTTGGGATATGAAATTGTCCCAGCAGGCTCCTGTGTTTGAACTGTTGGTCACTGGGGTGGTTTGAATAAGAATGGCCACCATAAGCTCATATATTTGAATGATTCTCAGATGATGAAATTATTGGAGGAAAGATTAGGACAGTAGTTCAAAACCTGTGGGGTCACAACCCCCAAAAAGACTACAAGAAAACACAGATATCTACATTACAGTTCATAACAATAGCAAAATTACAGTTATAAAGTAGCAAGAAAAACATTTTAAGGTCGGGGGTCACTACAACATGAGGAGCTATATTAAGAGGTTGCAGGATGAAGAAGGCTAAAAAACACTGGATTAGGAGACGTTGCCTTGCTTTAAGGTTTCAAAAACCCATGTCGGCTCAGTCTCCCTGTATCTCTCTGCTTCCAGCTTGTGGATCAGATGTAAGCTCACAGCTGTCGTTCCAGCACCATGTCTGCTGCCATGCTCCCTGTCATGACAATAAGAGACTCACCCTATGAAAATGTAGACAAATCCACAGTCAAATAAATGCTCTCTTTTCTAAGTTGCCTTGTTTGTATTGTTCCTCACAGCAATAGAAAAGTACCCAAGAGAGTCATCACACAATGTTGTTATTTTGTAAAGTCAAACCGTTAGGATGTGAGGTCTAGATGAAGGAAGGGCTTCCTGGGACATCTGCTTGTAGGTTGTATGCGTTTTGAGGCCAAGCTTTCTACTTCCTGTCTGCCTCTACAATGAGAGGAGGTCCTTCCATAAACTCCGTTGCTTCTTCCCTCCCAAGGTGGAACAGACATGTGAGCCAAAATACCCCTCTCTTCCCTTATATTGCTTCAAGCAGTCAGTTGCTGCAATGAGAAGAATGGCTGGGGGTGAAAAGCACATGATCTTTTAAGATTAAATAGGTAAAATCTTGAGGGATGACCACTGCTTACTTTCTGCTAAAAGTGAACATGAACACTCATTAGGCCGACATTCTCTTAATTTTTTGGGATTGCAGAATCATCCTCAAAGTTACAGAGTGCTCTTGACCTAACTTCTTAATGAAACTGTTATCAGTCTCATTTAATATAAGGGAGAAAATACACCAAAACACCACTAATGAAAGCCCACACTGCCGGTTTCATCCAGGCATTCAGGCAAGAATTTGTCTTCCTTTTTGTTGATAAACATTGCACAAAATCAAGTTGCATCATTAACCCACGTTTGACATCCTCCTTTGTTGAGTGTTTTAACTGAGCTGACCCATATGCTTCAAAAAGGGGGCTCCATCCCTACCTCATTTCCTACCACTTTCACCACACACACAGATACACACACACACACACACACACACACACACACACACACATCACCACCACCACTACCACCTCATTCCACTCTTGAGGACAGAAAATAGCAGTAATCACATTGCTTGTTGTCTCCTCTTATTGTGGGCCACTACGTTCTCTTCCTTCTACATGCAGCTATGTTCCATGTTTCTCTAATTCTTCCTTTGAGAGATCCGAGGTTTAGAAAGATTATTTGGAAGAGCACCGTCTTTTTGCATTGCACCTTAAATTGTGTCTGACAGTGACATTTATACTTGCCAGAAATGCACTTAGGCAATAGGCCTGCTGTGGCGGTTTGAGTTTATGCAAACCTATATAATTGCAGATGATGGAGGAAAGATAATTGAACTTAATATTTGATGAGAAAGACAGAAAAATGATGATCCTTCTTGTCTCCTCTGTGCTGAGCTGCCAATTAGCAGGCATTGGACTCAATGCCACAATAAAATAAAAAGAAATTACAAAAAGCAGTGAGTTCCATGAAAACCTAGCAGTGCAAATGGAATGAGATTAAAGCAAGTCAAATATAGACAGGTCAAAACCCAAATATAAAGAATGTCCCCCATAACAGTCTGAAAGACAAGACTGAGATAACACAGTAAGATGAAGGGAAAAGGTAACCACACTGCTGAGGAAGCCAATGCAATATAAGGTCCTTTGTTTCCATTGAAACTAATACAGGCCATTGATCCCAGCTCTTTCTATGCAGCAGATCCCAGCTCTCTCCATGCACCAAGGATGTCTGCCCAGCTGCTGGACTTGAGATGGAGCAAAACCCTCTCAGCCAACTCCTGAGTGTTCTCCTGGGCATGACCATACTTGGTGTCAATGTTCTTGGATTGATTTCTTGCTTTGGTACTTCGACCAGGGCAGTCTTTAGTATTAGCAAACAAGCTTCTCCCAGAATGAATACATTCCACAGATAAGCCCCTTCTGATGAGCATCCAGTCTCTCCATTTCTGAAATGAAATTTCCTCTTATTAAGTGATATAACATCCAAGAGAGAAGCTTTGTGCTGTGAATGGAACATAGAAATAAATAAAATTTAAACATACTTATATGACTATGACTGTAGAAATATTTCCCCTAAAGCAAATAGCATTTCACTGTTCTCATATTTCATCATCATAACTTTGAATATATGTACATTTGGTTGCATAATTTGAAAATCCTGCTAAATGTTAGAAAATATTTTTATTAGATATTTCCTTTATTTACATTTCAAATGTTGTCCCTTTCCTAGTTTCCCCTCCAAAAATCCCATATCCCCTACCCCTACCCCTGCTACATAACACACCCACTCCCATTCCTGGTCCTGGCATTCCCCTATACTGGATCATAGAACCTTCGCAGTATCTAGGGCCTTTCCTCCCATTGATGACCAACTAGGCCATCCTCTGCTACATATGCAGCTAGAGACATCAGTCCCACCATGTGTACTCTTTGATTGCTGGTTTCAAGAATCCCAAGGAGCTCTGGGGGGGGGGTACTGATTAGTTCATATTGTTGTTCCTCCTATGGGGCTTCAAACCCCTTCAGCTCCTTGGATACTTCATTGGGGACCTTGTGCTCCATCCAATGGATGATTGTGAGCATCCACTTCTGTATTTGCCAGGCACTGGCAGAGCCCCTCAGGAGACAGCTATATCAGGTTCCTGTCTACAAGCTCTTGTTGGCATCTTCCATAGTGTCTGGGCTTGGTGGTTGTTTATGGGATGGATCCCCAAGTGAGGCAGTCTCTGGATGGTCATTCTCTTAGCCTCTGATCCAAATTTTGTCTCTGTAATTCCTTCCATGGGTATTTGGTTCCCCCTTCTATGAAGGATTCTGAGCTTCTGGGTGAACATCCATTTACCTGTGAGTGCATATTATGTGTGTTCTTTTCTGATTTGATTACCTCACTCAGGATGACATCCTCTAGATCCATCCATTTGTCTAAGAATTTCATAAATTCATTTTTTTAATAGGTGAATAGTACTCCATTGTTTAAATGTACCACATTTCCTGTATCCATTCCTCTGTTGAGGGACATCTGGGTTCTTTCCAGCTTCTGGCTATTATAAATAAGGCTGCTATGAACATAATGGAGCATGTGTCCTTATTACATGTTGGACCATTTTCTGGGTATATGCCCAGGAGTGATATTGCTGGATCTTCCTGTAGAACTATGTCCAAATTTCTGAGGAACCACCAAACTGATTTCCAGAGTGGTTGTGCCAGCTTGCAGTCCCACCAGCAATGGAGGAGTGTTCCTCTTTCTCCACATCCTTGTCAGCATCTGCTGTCACCTGAGTTTTTGATTTTAGCCATTCTGACTGGTGTGAGGTGGAATCTCAGGGTTGTTTTGATTTGCATTTCCCTGATGATTAAGGATGTTGAACATTTTTTCAAGTGCTTCTCAGCCATTTGGTATTCCTCAGGTGAAAATTCTTTGTTTACCTCTGTTCTCCATGTTTTACTAGGGTTATTAGGTTTTCTGGAATCCAACTTCTTCAGTTCGATATTAGTCCCCTATCAGATTTAGGATTGGTAAATATCATTTCCCAATCTGTTGGTTGCCTTTTGGTCTTATCGACAGTGTTCTTTGCAGTTTTATGAGGTCCCATTTGTCAATTATTGATCTTACAATACAAGCCATTGGTGTTCTGTTAAGGAATCTTTCCCCTGTTCCTCTATATATTTCAGTGTCTCTGGTTCTATGTGGAGCTCTCTGATCCACTTAACTTGAGCTTTGTACAAGGAGGTAAGAATGGATCAATTCGCATTCTTCTACATGATAACCACCAGTTGAATCAGTACCATTTGTTGAAGATGCTGTCTTCTTTCCACGGGATGGTTTTAGATCCTTTGTCAAAGATCAAGTGACAATAGGTGTGTGGGTTCATTTCTGGGTCTTCAGTTCTGTTCCATCGATCTACCTGTCTGTCACTGTACCAATATCATGCAGTTTTATCACAATTGCTCTGTAGTCGGGGATGGTGATTCCACCAGAGGTTCTTTCATTGTTGAGAATAGTTTTTGCTATCCTAGGGTTTTTGTTATTCCAAATGAATTTGCAAAGTGCCCTTTCTAACTCTGTGAAGAATTGAGTTGAAATTTTGATGGGGATTGCATTGAATCTGTAGATTGCTTTCAGCAGGATAGCCATTTTGACTTTTATTAATCCTGCCAATCCATGAGCATGGGAGATCTTTCCACCTTCTGAGATCTTTTTCGATTTCTTTCTTCAGAGACCTGAAGTTCTTATCATACAGATCTTTCACTTCCTTAGTCAGAATCACACCAAGGTATTTTTATATTATTTGTGACTGTTGTGAAGGTTGTTGTTTCTCTAATTCCTTTCTCAGCCTGTTTATCCTTCTTGTAGAGAAAGGCCACTGATTTGTTTCAGTTAATTTTATATCCAGATACTTCACTGAAGTTGTTTATCAGGTTTAGGAGTTCTCTGGTGGAATTTTTGGGATCACTTATATGTGCTATCATCTGCAAATAGTGATATTTTGACTTCTTCCTTTCCAGTTTGTATCCTTTTCATCTCCTTTTTTTGCCTAATTGGTCTGGCTAAGGCTTCTTTACTATATTGAATATGGAGGGAGAGAGTGAGCAGCCTTGTCCAGTCTTTGATTTTAGTGGGATTGCTTCCAGTTCTCACCATGTAGTTTGATGTTGGCTACTGGTTTGCTTTTATTATGTTTAGGTATGGGTCTTGATTTCCTGATCTTTCTAAGACTTTTATCATGAATGGGTGTTGACTTTCTCAAATGCTTTCTCTGAATCTAAAGAGATGATCATGTGGCTTTTGTCTTTGAGTTTCTTTATATAGCGGATTACATTGAGTACAGGAAGGCCACTGATTTGTTTGAGATAATTTTATATCCACCCACTAGCTGAAGCTGTTTATCAGGGTTAGGAGTTCTCTGGTGGAATTTTTGGAGTCCCTTAAATACATTATCATATCATCTGTAAATAGTGATATTTCAACTTCTTCCTTTCCAATTTGTATCCCTTTGACCTCGACCTCCTTTTTTTTTTTTTTTTTGTCTAATTGCTCTGGCTAGGACTTTAACTACTATACTGAATAGACAGAGAATGGGCAGCCTTGTCTAGTCCCTGATTTTAGTGGGATTGCTTCGAGTTTCGCTCCATTTACTTTGATGTTGGCTACTGGTTTGCTTTAGATTGCTTTTATGATGTTTAGGTAGGGGCCTTGAATTCCTGATCTTTCCAAGACTTTTATCATGAAGGTATGTTGAACTTTTTCAAATGCTTTTTCAGCATCTAATGAGACGATCATGTGGTTTTGTCTTTGAGTTTGTTTATATAGTGGATTACATTGATGGATTTCCATATATTAATCCATCCTTGTATCCCTGGGATGAAGCCTACTTGATCATGATGGATGATCATATTGATGTATTCTTGGATTTGGTTTGAGAGATTTTTGGGGGGTATTTTTGCATCAATATTCATAAGAGAAATTGGCCTGAAGTTCTCTTTCTTTGTTCGGTCTTTATGTGGTTTAGGTATCAGAGTAATTGTGGCTTCATAGATCGAATTGGGTAGAGTAGCTTCTGTTTCTATTTTTTTGGAGTAGTTTGAGGAGAATTGGAATTAGGTCTTCTTTGAAGGTCTGATAGAACTCTGCACTAAACCCATCTGATCCTGGGCTCTTTTTGGTTGGGAGACTATTAATGACAGCTTCTATTTCTTTAGGTTATGTGACTGTTTAGATCATTAATCTGATCCTGATTTAACTTTGGTTCTTAGTATCTGTCTAGAAAATTGTCCATTTCATCCAGGTTTTCCAGTTTTGTTGAGTATAGCCTTTTGTAGTAGGA
>NC_034592.1:3012755-3030084 GCF_900095145.1 Mus pahari | reverse complement strand
AGTTTTAGTATAATTTCTTTAATGAATGTGGATGCCCTTGCACTTGGAGCATAGATGTTCAGAATTGAGAGTTCATCTTGGTAAATTTTACCTTTGATGAGTAAGAAGTGCCCTGCCTTATCTTTTATGAGAACTTTATGTTGAAAGTCCATTTTATTCTATATTAGAATGGCTACTCCAGCTTTTTTCTTGGGAACATTTGCTTGGAAAATTGTTTTCCAGCCTTTCACTCTGAGGTAGTTTTCGTCTTTGTCCCTGAGGTGGGTTTCCTGTATGCAGCAAAAAGTTGGGTCCTGTTTATGTAACCAGTCTGTTAGTCTATATCTTTTTATTGGGGAATTGAGTTCATTGATATTAAGGAAAAGTTCTTGTTGCTTCCTGTTATTTTTGTTGTTAGAGTTGGAATTCTCTTCATGTGGCTATCTTCTTTAGGTTTGTTGAAAGATGACTTTCTAGCTTTTTCTCGAGCTTAGATTCACTCTTTGTGTTGGAGTTTTCCCTTTATTATCCTTTGAAGGGCTGGATTTGTCGAAAGACATTGTGTAAATTTGGTTTTGTCGTGGAATACCTTGGTTTCTGCATCTATGGTAATAGAGAGTTTTGCTGTGTATAGTAGCCAGGGCTGGCATTTGTGTTTTCTTAGGGTCTGTATGACATCTGCCCAGGATCTTCTGGCTTTCATAGTCACTGTGGAGAAGTCAGGTATAATTTTGATAGGTCTGCCTTTACATGTTACTTGATCTTTTTCCCTTACTGCTTTTAATATTCTTTCTTTTTTGTGTGTATTTGGTGCTTTGATTATTATTTGACAGGAGGAATTTCTTTTCTGGTCCAAACTACTTGGAGTTCTGTAGGCTTCTTATATGTTCATGGGCATCTCTTTCTTTAGGTTAAGCAAGTTTTCTTCTATGATTTTGTTTAAGTTATTTACTGGCCCTTTAATTTGGAAATCTTCCTTCTTGTCTATATCTCTTAACCTTAGGTTTGGTCTTCTCAATTTGCCCTGAATTTCCTGGATGTTTTGGGTTAGTATCTTTTTGCATTTCACATTTTCTTTGATGGTTGTGTCAATGTTTTCTATGGTATCTTCTGAACCTGAGATTCTCTTTTCTATCTCTTGTATTCTATTGGTTATGCTTNCATCAATGGCTCCTGACTTCTTTCCTAGGTTTTCTATTTCCAGAGTTGTCTCCCTTTGTGCTTTCCTTATTGTTTCTACTTCAATTTTTAGATCCTGGGTGGTTTTATTCAATTCTTTCACCTGTTTGGATGTGTTCTCCTGTATTTCTTTAAGGGAGTTATTTATGTCCTTCTTATAGTCCTCCATCATCATCATGAGAAGTGGATTTAGATTCATATCTTGCTTTTCTTGTGTGATGGTGTATTCAGGACTTGCTATGGTGGGAGAGTTTGGTTATGATGATGCCAAATAGCTTTCATTTATTTTGCTTCTAGACTTATGCTTGCCTCCTACCATCTGATTATCTGAAGTACTCCCTGCCCTCAATATATCTGATTGGAGCCTGTCCTTTCTGTAATCCTGGTTGAGTCAGAACTCCTCAGAGTCCAGCTTTCTCTGTGATCCTGACATTCTGGGATCCTGGGTTTCTGGGTATGTCAGAGTTCTTGACAGTCAAGCTTTCTCTGAGACCTTGAGATCCTGGTATGACTAAGCTCCTGGGATCCTGGAATCCTGGAATCCTAATATCCTGGATGTGTTAGAGTGCCTAGCAGTGGTACCTCCTCTGGGGACTGTGGGGCTCTCTGCTGTGTTTGAAACCAAGGTAGACCATTGCTGACCAGAAGGAACCTGTGCTGCTGGTTGGGCAGGTTTCCTGTGTCCCTGCTCCTGCTACTCCCAGCCCCTCAAGATTGTTTTGGAACAGGTGTTGCATTCCACTCACCAGTAATCCTAAGATTGTGGAAAGGCTAGGGTGCCTGTGGCATGGAGAGTCCTCTGGGGACCATGGGACTGTCCACTGAGTTTTTGCCCAATGTGGCCTGGAGTTGGCGCTGACTGGAAGGCAAAAATATTATTGTTATCCTATCACAGTGAAGACCCTTATCAGCATTCTTATTAGAGTGTGGTGTGCATGTAGCTATGGATTTATGTGTGTATACCTATACCTACTGGGGATATACATATATGTGCAAACCAAAGTTCAACTTTGAGTGTCTTCTTCAAAATCTCTTGTACCTTAATTTGGCTTAGCCTGGCTGGGTTACAAACTCTAGGGAATCTGCCTATCTCTGTACCCCAAGTTCTGGGATCACAAACAGGCTACCAAATCCAGTTTGGGTGCTGATTATTTGAACTTGGAAACTTATGCTTGCCCATCAAGCATTTTACCAACAATAATCTCCCCAATCCCTAGACTTTTGATGATTTTTTCCCAAGCCATATAAAAGTTCATAATGACAGTATCATAGCAAGTCATGTTGTTTTCCTGGGGGGACTTAAAGAGACAGAAGGCAGAAAAAGAACAGACTGACCTGAAAAGATAGGATAGATACAGCAGAAAAGGGTGTTTGCCAAAGGGTAAAAGGATACTTCAGACTTGTATAGGGGGGTTGGGGAATGGGAAGTCAAGTACAATTTATAGAGCTACATGCAAGCATGTAGTTTCTCCTCCTGGATTTGCTTGTCCAGGCAAAGCCATTTTATCTTTAGAAACTGTCTTGTCCCAACTATCAGGATGCAGGTGATAGTGGGTGACTGAGTTTGGCAATGTCATGGAGAGAAAAGGGGGTGGAGTTTCAACACATGTCCCTCATCATTTGGCAGTTTGTTCAAGGTTTATTCTAACAAGTAATATGTAAGAAAACACAGCAATAAATCCAGGTGCATAGCTTAGATGTGGAGTATGTGCTTAATTGTGTGAGGTTTTTAATTTGATCTCAACACAACAAACAAACAAAAAAACTGTAATAGATATAACTGATAGATAGGCAATGATGGTAAATAGACAGAAGATAGATAGTCATATACAGCTAGAGTGATGAAAGAACATATATTTTATGTCCACATGATCACATTTAACTATGATCTTGTATCAAGACAATACCACAAAGCATTAATTATGTACTCCATAAAAATTAGCTTTTATCTAATTTTGCATTCCATAAATTATCTACTCATAATGGCCTCAAATTTGAAAAAAAATGATATAATTAGCCTTTGATCTATTCTATCAATTTCATAATCACTGGGCTCTCTTCTTTCCACCTAAAACACTGTTCCTCTTGTCCCTCTCCTGAGTTTCAAGGCACATTTTCTCACACATTCTTCTTATGAGTGCATTCCCCTGAGAGACCTTGGATATTGTGGCAAAAATAGATATGAATCTTCTCAGTGAATCTGAAGGCCTGACAAAGAGCTCTGGGCTTTTCAAGTTCATGGATCCCAGAAGTGGCCTCAGCTCAGATCAATAAAGCAAAACTGGAAATGTATAACTATTATTTTATTTACTGTCTCAACACTCTATAGCAGCTAAATTTTGGAACTTATTATCCTAGTTAAAAGGTCAGAAATCCTAAATCAGTACAAGTGGCCCAAAACCAAGACATCAGCAGGTTCACAATTCTTCCAAAGGGTCGAGTAAAAAAATGTTTTCCTTGCCTCTTCTGGCTCCTGTTGACTTCAATATTATTGGCTTGATGCTACATCATGCTCTCTGCCCTTGACCATATTACCTTTTCTTCTTTTCTATGAGTAAGTTCCCTCTTCTAAGAAAACAGGGTTAATTCTGCCTGAATAGACCAGGGTACACTCTCTCCTTTGAGATGCTTAATGTAATCCACAGTTCCAATCTTCCTATACATAATACCACTTCAGGCTTCTGGGATTTAAACTCCATATGATTAGGGACCACAAGCGTATTACATTCATATTATATATTCATTCAAACTTATGTTAAATTCAATCCTTTCAACTGCTACAGGAGTTCACATTCCAGGATGTGTATTGTAGCAAAACATGACAGTTCTTACCCTCCATTCAAAGATTTGCATCCTTAGAAGAACTTTCTTAGAGGAACACTCCTCCATTGCTGGTGAGATTGCAAGCTTGTACAACCACTCTGGAAATCAGTCTGGCGGTTCCTCAGAAAATTGCACATAGTACTACCGGAGGACCCAACAATACCTCTTCTGGGCATATACCCAGAAGATCTTCCAACTGGTAATAAGGACACATGCTCCACTATGTTCATAGCAGCCTTATTTATAATAGCCAGAAGCTGGAAAGAATCCAGATGTCCCTCAATAGAGGAATGGATACAGAAAATGTGGTACATTTACACAATGGAGTACTACTCAGCTATTAAAAACAATGAATTTATGAAATTCTTGGGCAAATGGATGTATCTGGAGGATATCATCCTTAGTGAGGTAACCCAATCTCAAAAGAAGTCACTGGATATGCACTCACTGATAAGCAGATATTAGCCCAGAAACTTAGAATAACCAAGATACATTTTGCAAAACACAGGAAAACCAAGAAGGATGACCATTGCGTGGATACTTCATTCCTCCTTAGAATAAGGAACAAAATACATATAGGTACAGAGACAAAATTTAGAGCTAAAATGAAAGGATGGACTATCCAGAGACTACCCCATCCGGGAATCCATCCCATCATCAGCCACCAAACCCAGATACTAATGCACATGCCAGCAAGATTCTGCTGAAGGGACCCTGATATAGCGGCCTCTCGTGAGGCTATGCCAGTGACTGGCAAACACCGAAGTGGATGCTCACAGCCAGCTATTGGATGGAACACAGGGCCCCCAATGGAGGAGCTAGAGAAAGTACCCAAGGAGTTTTAGGGGGCTGCAACCCTGTAGGTGCATCAACAATATGAACTAACCAGTACCCCCTGAGCTCGAGTCTCTAGCAGAAGATGGCCTAATCGGCCATCATTGGGAAGAGAGGCCCCTTGGTCTTGTAAACTTTATATGACCCAGCACAGGGGAAGGCCAGGGCCAAGTAGTGGGAGTGGGTGGGTAGGGGAGCAGGGGCGGGGGTGGGGTATAGGGAACTTTCGGGATAGCATTTGAAATGTAAATAAAGAAAATAATAATAAATAAATTTTTTTAAAAAAGAAGAATCTTTCTTATTGACATGATCACATGGGCTACTTTTGCATTACTCCAAAGAAGTATCAGATACATACAATTTAAGGAAGAAAGGTTCATCCTGGCTCATGGTGCCACAGGCTAGTAGACCATCATACTTAAAGAGACTGGTAGGATGGTCATCCAGTGCAGTGGGAATATGAAGTGACAGCTAATCATGTAGTGGCTGTCCGGAGAGCAAAAACAACAGCCTACAACCAGAGGCTAACATTAAAATGCTTGCCCCTGTTAACCTAATTCTGTGAGCCAGGCCTTACCTCCTAAAGTCTTTCCAACCTTAAGAATAGTGCCACAAGCTTGGACCAATTGCTGAAAACATGAGCCTGTGGGAGACACTTTATACTCAAATAGTAATGTACACTTATACTGATGGCTTTCTCCCTGATAGCCAACCACGGCCACCTCATTCTGAAATAGACAAGTCTGAATTGAAAGCTTCTGTGATGACATCTGACACCAGCAGATCCCTATTTATTTTTACAATCTTCCGGATCAAATGGTTTGAGACAGACATCCTTCTCCCTTCTCCAAACCAGTTGCAGCTAGCTAGACAAGCTGTTACCAAAGAGTTCTCCATGAATGGCTCTGCTGTGAAGTATTCTTAAGTGTTAACAAGCAGAAGATTAAGAAGTCAGACTGGGAAAGTCAGAGCTAAAGCACACCAATTACTCACTCTGCTTCATTTCTACTGAAGCCTTCAGTGGGCTGATCTCAGCCAGAATTCTGTCAGCAGAGATGGCCATGAAAACCTTTTCTGAAGGTGTCACTCCATGAGACAACAAAAATGTGTAGGAAATGGTTTAGGAAATTCTTCTATCTAGACCCTAAAAATGTAATAAAGAAAGGAAAAGGTGGTGGAAATTATGAAAAACAAACAAACAAAAAATGCAAGATCTTAAAGAATCGCCAACATAGCTTCCTAGAAACTGAAAAGAAAGCAAACCTGGACCAGGAAATTTTTGAAACATTGCTGAATGCAGCTTTCTACCTACTAAAGAATGATGTTCATTACAGTCACTGAGGGTTGTTTACATCATCACATATAATCACTAGGCTTGTATTAGCTCTCTATAAAATATAAGAAAGAGTCAACTCTACTGATCATGGTTCTTTTGAAAAATATACTTTGTAGAATATCAGCACATTTAACTCAATAAAAGTATTGTGAAACTGAAAGTATTTATATGACAAAAGAGGAGAAAAGTTTTCTAAGCTATTGTAAAGCTTGGTGAGTTTACTTGAAAAGGTATCAATCAATAAAAATACAAGAAAACTGATGACTGGCCAGTCTATTATGCCTCTACAGCTTTTGATTTTAAGATTATGTGGCTAATCAATATAGTCAATAGCAAGAATAATTACAGGGAAATTACAAACATTTCAAAAATCTTTTTCATATAATGGTGCCCTGCACTACTTGAAGGAAAAAGGTCTAATGGAGCTTTTCAGAGACATTCATCCTGGAGTACTTAGGAAAACAGGCTTTGTAAGAGAGTGCTGTTGGGCTCTTTTGCCTTAGAAATTTCAGTAGAAGCACTCAGACAAATAAGGCAGATGTAGACAAGAAAAATGGGGTGCTATTTTTCTTCTATCTACACATATCTGAAGAAAAGCATTTAATCTGGAAGGCAAGATGGGAGGAATGGCTATGCTTCAGACAGGGCCAGTTAAATAACTCATAAGGTTCAATGCAAAACAGAAATGCAGCTCCCTTTGTCAGAAAACTGACAAACAGCTTTCTCCTTTCCACTCTGGTGATTTCTTTTCTTTCTTTTGTTTTTAATGTAGTATCAGCTGTTGCACTAACCCCACCCCAACCCTGCCTGTTCTCTTGCTCAGGCCCTTGCTGGAGGGAGAAGGTGACAAGCTAAGAGGAACGGGAAAATGCTGTCTGTGAATCCATTCTCGTGCTCACCATAGGTCACATAAGGTGGACCCCCACATGAGCAAAGTCCCCAAGCCCACAGAACATATCCCATTTCCCCATCAGATTTCACTCCTAAAGCCCACTCTTAGGGAAGAAGACATCAATGACAACTGCATGACATTAAACAGAAGTATTCTGTGGTCACAATGGTCACATATCATGTAGGCTGTCCTGCTATCAGAGCATGGTTCCAGACAAAGGCAAGGATGGTGTCAAGTGTGAGCTGGCAGAGCCAGTGCAGATGGCCATACTGGCACTGCACCACCTCCCGTTCCACATTTTACCTTGTTCTGCTAACCAGAATGAAACCAGGGAGACTGAGCAGTCCCTAGAGGCATTGGAGACTTTTGAGGAGGTTTTGAGTTTGTTTCTGTTCCCTCTTTACTATTAGTGTCACATTTCACTCCCTGTTTTACTATTATTGTATAACTGTGAGTTGTTTGGAGGGAGTAAATGCAATTATTTACCATCTCTACATGTTATTCATTTCACGCTTATTTTTCTCACGCTGATAACAGGGAAAATCACCTATTCTGCTCTAATTTTGGATTTAATCACCACAGTACTGAAAGATAGTAAAAGAGGAAGAAAAAGAAGTTTGTACACCCAGTATATATTTATCAGGAAATTGGAACTTTATTTCAGAGCAAGGGTCTCATTGTCCTGCCAGGCTGGTCTTGAACTCATAGCTGTACTGGAACTCTGGCATCAGCCCTCCTGAATAACTGAGATTCCTGGCATTGGTCACCTTGCCCAATTCTTGAGTGATTTCTTCCTACTTCTTTCTGTCTTCTAAAATTTCTATATAATTGCTTAACCTTTGTATCTTCTTGGTGAAAATTTGCCTTGCAACATTTAAGATGCATACATTTCAGAAATAGGGCAGTTAGTGATTTTTTTAAATGTACATTTCCTTTGCCAAACTCAAAGAATCTGGAGCACATTAAATAAGTCATCAAAAAGATTAAGTTCCCAAAGCTAGAGGAGACTGTAGGTAACAAAAGGCTGCTAATGAGGATGGCAAAGTTGTGTTATAATTCCCCAGTACCTTCAAAATCATGAAGTGATTTATAAAGTTCTGACAAGGGAATTATATAGCATCAAACATAGTCTTATTAGCTATAAAGCATCTAATTTTTGAACAGATGCACAATCCCTATTCAAACACCTCCGGGGGGCTAATTCAGAACCACAGGGTTTAATTTGAGGAAAGAAGAGAGTACTCCTTTTTATTCATAATATCATTGCTTCAGCCTATACTGCTGCTTCACCACCAGTGAAGGAGAGCAATGCTTCCCAGGGCTTTTGTCTATTATTATTTCTAACACAACTGCAGAGATCTAGGACGATCAAGAGTTCAAAGTACATAAAAAGCATATTGAATCTGAGCTGCTTGTGGGGAGGAAATCCAGCAGGAGGTGGGATTCCCGATCTCTCCAGTGATGGATGCCTGACAGCACACAATTAGAAAAGAAGCAGATGGTGTTCTGTTACTTACAATGACTGCTTCAGAACAGCCTGGTTTCCTTGACTTTGGAGCAAACACAGAGAATATATGGAAGAGATTTATGTGATAAGACTCACATACCTATTAGGACCAATTAAGATGGGTCCCAGGTGTCCACAAGATGTGCTTCAGAGTAGATTCAGTTGTTGAACAGCTGTGCCTCCTCCACCAATATCATTATACGACATGTGAGGTCCTGCTGATCACAAAATACAGTGGGTGCAAAAGGCTGATCCCTCTGACATGGAACCATTTATTAGCTTTTCTATATACCCTGTGGGTTATATTATCACATTGGCTGCAGGGAATGATATACACCCCTTCATTAAGACCCTTAAAGATAAGGACCTCTCAGTTCCACGTACATTGCAAAGATATGCATGCATTACACTAAACACTTTCTTTTATGCATACATTACACTAAACACTTTCTTTTACAATCAGTAAGGTCACATAATGATACCACGAGCCATCAGGGAAATGCAAGCCATATTCAGAGTAAGGCACTGCTCCAAGGCTAGAATAAAAGTCAGAGCAGTGTGGACGACTATGTGGAGAAATTAGAATGCTTCTGCTATGGTATGTTCATTTGGAAAAGTAGTTTAGTAGTTTTGTATTTATTTTATAGCCCTTCAAATCCACCCTCAGGTACACTGTCAAGAGAAATTAAAAGACATGCTGTATAGAACCTAGTGTGAAGAACATTGCCTTACACATTTGCATACAAAAACCAAAGCCTGAACAAATTAAATGCCTATCAATGGATAAATGAATAAATAAAACACAGTGTGTCCCCATAACCTATGACAAAGCTGAGAATGGTGTCATGCTCCTGTGAACCAAACACAGGAGGAGAGACAGGCAGAGAGATCCCTAGAGCTCACTGGCCAGTTGTCTTAGTCCAACTAATGAGTGTCAGTGTCACAATGATCCTATCTCTAGTGACCCAACTAAGCTGGGCTCATAGGGGCTTACAGAGCCTGAAGCTTGTGTGAATCTGAGCTAGGTTTTCCATATGTTGTGATTGTTTAGCTTGGGGATTTTGTGGGACTCCTAAATGTGAAAATGGGGGTTTCTATGACTATTTTCCCTGTTTTGGAATATTTTTCCTCCTACTGGGTTGCCTTGTTAAGCCTTGGTATGAGAATTTCTGTCTACTCTGGTTGTATCTTGTTATACTGTTTTCAGTTGATATCCCTGGGAGGCCTGCTCTTTTCTTGAGGGAAGTGGAGAAGGGGAACTGGAAGGAAGGAAGGAAAAGGGAAACCATGGTCAGGATGTATTATGTGAAAGAAGAATAAATAGCTTCCACCTGGTCCTTGCTGCTGGGGCAGACTCCTAGTTGGTCTGCTCCGTGGAGACACTATATCCTGGTCTAACCTAGAGAACCCACTGCACTCAGAGCAATTGGTAAGAAGTCCCTGCCATCCTCCCAGTCCCCAGTCCCAGAGCAGCTGTTGGAAGCCTGGTGGAGTCTGGACCTATCACCCACCAAAAACCATGCCCTCCCAAACACCACTCTCCTTCCATCATCTACACCCCTTCCACCTGGTCTTTGCTGCTGGGGCAGACTCCTAGTTGGTCTGCCCCCATGAAGGCAGCATATCCTGATTCATCCTAGAGGACCCGCTGCACACAGAGCAGTTGAGGACCCTCTGAACTCAGAGCAGTTGAGGATCTGCTACACTCAGAACAATTGAGGATAAGCTGCACTAAGAGCAGTTGGACAACAGTTTGATAGCTCCACTGAAGACCCAACAGTATGAAGGCCTCCCAGGAGATCTATTGCAGCCAGGACAACAGATAAGCAGTTTTTATGCACCTGTGAAGAGCCCCTAGTTTTAAAGCCCCACCAGTGGTCCCATACAGCCAGAGCCACAAGCCTGGAATGACATGAAACCTGAAACAACTCAGGAACAAAAGAGGCAGACAGTCACCCACACCAACAAACACCAGGGATATCCAGATGGCAAAAGACAAGCTCAAGAACATAAGCAAGAGAAGCCAAAATTTGTGGGCATCATCAGAACCCAGTTCTCCCACCACAGCAAGCCCTGAATATACCCACACACCTGAAAATCAGAAATCTTTCCTAAAATTCCATCTCACGAAGATAATAGAATCCTTTAAAAGGGATATCAATAACTCACTGAAAGAAATATAGGCAAACACAGGTAAATGGCTGAAGGAATTGAATAAAGTGATCTAAGACCAAAAAGTAAAAGTAGAAACAATAAAGAAAATGCATATGGAGGAAAATCTGGAAATGGAAAACCTAGGAAAGAGGTCAGGAATTACAGATGTATTACCAACAGAATACAAGAGATAGAAGAAAGAAACTTGGGTGTAGAAGAAATGGTAGAAGAGATTGACACAACTGTCAAAGAAAATTCAAAATAAAAAAAAAATCCTAACCCAAAGCATCCAGTTAATTCAGGACACAATGAAAAGATTAAATCTAAGAATAATCAGAAGAGAAGAGAATGAAGATTCCCAGCTCAAAGGACCTGAAAACTTCTCCAGCAAAATCACAGAAGAAAACTTCCTCAANCTAAAGAAAGAGATGGACATAAAGATACAAGAAGCCTTTAGAACACTGAATAAATGGGACCAGAAAAGAAAACCTTCTCATCACATAATTATCAGAACACTAAACGCACAGAACAAAGAAAGAATATTAAAAGCTGCAAGGGAAAAAGGTCAAGTACCATACAAAGGTAGACCTATCAGAATTAAACCAGACTTCTCAACAAAGAATATGAAAGCCAGAAAAGCCTGGTCAAAGGTCACGCAGACTCTAAGAGAACACAAATGCCAGCCCAGGCTACTATACCCAGCAAAACTCTCAATCAACATAAATGGAGAAACCAAAATATTCCAGGACAAAACCAAATTCAAATAGTATCTATCCACCAACCCAGCCTTACAGAGTATACTGGAAGGAAAACTTATCTGCACCAAAGAAAAGACAAGATATTAAGCATCACAACAAAGCCAAAAGCAGAGAACCACAAGCACATAAAGCCACCTACAAAAACAAACATATCAGGAACCAACAGTCCTCTCTTTTTAATATGTCTTAATATTAATGGACTCAACTCACCTATAAAAAAACATAAGCTAACAGACTGGATATGAAAACAAGATCCAGCGTTTTGCTGCATACAAGAAACACACCTCAACAACAAAGACAGGCACTATCTCAGGGTAAATGGCTAAAGGTCTTCCAAGCAAATGGTACCAGGAAACAAGCAGGAGTTGCCATCCTAATATCCAATAAAAACTTTCAACCAAAAGTTATCAAGTGTGATGAAGAAGGGCATATCATTTTCATCAAGAGGAAAAACCACCAAGAGAAAGTCTCAATTCTTAACATCTCTGCCCCAAATGTAAGAGTACCCAAATTCATAAAAGAAACTTTACTAAAACTCAAAACACATATTGAACCCCACACAATAATAGTGGAGATTCCAACACCCCACTCTCATCAATGGACAGGTCATTGAAACAGAAGCTAAACAGAGACACAGTGAAACTAAAAGAGCTTATGAATCATATGGATTTAACAGCTATCTACAGAACATTTCACCCTAAAAGAAAAGAATACACGTTCTTCTCAGCACCTCATGGTACCTTCTCCAAAATCAACCATATAATTGGTCAAAAAACAACTGTCAAGAGATATAAGAAGATTGAAGTAGTACCACGAATTCTATCAGATCACCATGGCCTAAGGCTGGTCTTCAATAACAGCAAAAACTTCAGAAATCCCACCTACACATGGAATCGGAACAACTCTCTACTCAATAACTTGGTCAGGGAAGAAATAAAGAAATTAAAGACTTTCTGGAATTTAATGAAATTGTTGACACATCATACCCAAACTTATAGGACACAATGAAAGCAGTGCTAAGAGGAAAGTTCATAGAACTAAGTGCTCTAGTAAAGAAACTGGAGAGATCTTACACTAACAACTTAACAGCACACCTGAGAGCACTAGAACAAAAATGAAGCAAACTCACCCAAGAGGAGTAGATGGCAGGAAATAGTCAAACTCAGGGCCAAAATCAACCAAACCAGAAGGTGGTTCTTTGAGAGATCAACAAGAGAGATAAACCTGTAGCAAAATGAACTAAAGAGCCTAGAGACAATATCCAAATTTAAAAATCAGAAATGAAAAGGGATACATAACAATAGAAACAGATGAAATTCAAAAACTCATCAGATCCTACTATAAAAGCCTATACTCAACAAAACTGGAAAATCTAGAAGAAACAGATGGTTTTCTGGACAGATGCTACATACTATGGGACATTGGTCTCCAGTTGAGTTGAGGTCTGTACCCCAGAGAAACCCAGTGGTGAAAATTCACATACATGGCATGGTAGGCATTCCTTCAAGTCTCCTGGAACCCTGGCTCCTGTTGAAGTTACCACCCCCACAACCCCCACAGGAGAAGCTGTGGCTAGTAGTCACATAGACAATGTCCTAAGCTTCTGACCTTCAGGCTAAACTTCTCCCAGTTACCTAGCAACAACAAGATAACAGCCCACCATAAGAGGGGCTGCTTGGCCCTACCTCACTCTCTCCTCTCACTCTCTCTTTCTTACTCTCTAGCATTTCTTCTCTCTCTCTCTCTCTCTCTCTCTCTCTCTCTCTCTCTCTCTCACCTACTCTCTTTCCCCCTACCTTTCTACATTAAAGCTCTAAAACCATAGAATGTCTCTGTTCATCAAGGCCTGCTGTACTTGGATGATGGGATAGGCTTTCTTCTAAGGAGGTGTTTCTAATCTCCCGATGGAAGGCCTTCCTGTGCTCTAGTCAAGGCCTGGACTGAGGACTCTCACCAGCGTGGGATCCTCTATCCCTCTCCCCTCTCTCCTCTATCCCCAGGGCTGAGGGTGTCACCCCAGAGCCCCTGTTATTGGGGGCTGCCCTTTGTCCATTCCCCAGCCAAGAGGGGTCAGTGGCTTAGATGCCTACCTGGGGCCGAGTGGAAAGCATCCCACAGTCCTCCAGCGTCTGCCTGCCCAGAGCACAGGTGGTTGGATTCGGGCTCTCTCCCTCCCCCCTCCTTCCCCCAAACCCCATAGAGCCCACAACATACCGAAGTTAAATCTAGAGCAGGTAAACTATCTAAACAGGCCCATATCACACAAGGAAATAGAAGAAATCATTAAAAACCTTCCAACCAAAAATAGCCCAGGGCCAGATTTGGTACTAAATCCTAGTGCAGAATTCTACTAGACCTTCAAAGAAGACTTGATACCAATTTTCCTTAAATTTTTCCATAAAAATAGAAAGAGAAGGAACATCACCTAACTCATTCTATGAAGCCACGGTTCCTCTGATACTGAAACCACACAAAGAGCCAACCAAAAAAGAGAACCTCAGGCCAATCTTTATTATGAATATCAATGCAAAAATATTCAATAAAATTCTTGCAAACCGAATCCAATACCATATCAAAGCCATCATTCACCACAATCAACTAGGCTTCATCCCAGCGATGCAAGGTAGGTTTAATATACAACAATTCATTAACATAATTCACTACATAAACTCAAAGGAAAAAGTCATGTGATCATCTCCTTACATTCAGAAAAAGCATGTGATAAAATACAACACCCCTTCATGTTAAAAGTATTGGAGGGATCAGGAATTCAAGGCCCATATCTAAACATAATAAAAGCAAATTACAAATCAACAGCCAATATCAAATTAAATGGAGACATTCTTGAAGCAATCCCAGTGAAATCAGAGACAAGACAAGGATGCCCACTCTCCCCAAATCTATTCAAAATAGGACTCAAAGTGTTAGCTAGAACAATAAGGCAACTAAAAGATATCAAGGGGATGCAAATTGGTAAAGAAGAAATAAAGGTATCACTATTTGCAGATGATATGATAGCATACTTAAGTGACACCAAAAATTCTACCAGAGAACTTCTCCAACTGATAAACAACTTCAGCAATGTGGCCAGATATAAAATTAACTCAAATAAACCAGTAGCCTTCCTTTATACAAGTGATAAACAGGCTGAGAAAGAAATTAGGGAAACAACTCCCTTCACAATTGCCACAAATAATATAAAATATCTTGGGGTATCTCTAACCAAACAAGTGAAAGACCTATATGACAATAACTTTAAGACTCTCAATAAAGAAATCAAAGGTCTCAGAAAATGGAGAGATTTCCCATGCTCATAGATTGGCAGAATTAACATAGTAAAAATGGCCATCCTATCAAAGGTAATCTATAGATTCTATGCAATCCCCATCAAAATCCCAACACAATTCTTCAAAGACATGGAAAGAGCAATTCTCAAATTCATCTGGAAAGGCAAAAAACCCAGAATAGAAAAAACAATTCTTAATAAGAAAAGAATAGCTGGAGGAATCACCATCCCTGTCCTGAAGCTTTACTACAGAGCAATAGTGATTAAAAAACAAAAAAACTGGTATTGGTTCAGAGACAGACATGTTGATCAATGGAATAGAATTGAAGACCCAGAATTAAAACCACATACTTATGGTCACCTGATCTTTGACAAAGTATCTTCACTAAATGGTGCTGGTCTAGCTGGCTATCTGTATGTAGCAGAATGAAAACAGACCCATTCTTGTCACCTTGTACAAAGCTCAAGTTCAAGTGGATTAAGGACCTCAACATAAAACCAGATACACTGAAGAAGAAGAGAAAGAGGGAAAGAGCCTTAAACTCATTGGCACAGGGGGAAATTTCCTAAACAGAACTCTAATGACTCATGCTCTAAGATCAAGAATTGATAAATGGGACCTCATGAAATAGGAAAGATTCTGTAAGGCAAAGGACATAGTCAATAAGACAAATCAGCAACCTACAGATTGGGAAAAAAATCTTTACTAACCTCACATCCCATAGAGGGCTAATATCTAAAATATATAAAGAGTTCAAGAAGTTAATCACCAAAACTTCAAACAACCCAATCAAAAAATGGGGTATAGAACTAAACTGATAATTCACAACTTAGGAATCTCGAATGGCTCAGAAGCACCTAAAGAAATGTTCAAAATCCTTAGTGATCAGAGAAATGCAAATCAAAACAACCCTGAGATTCCACCTTACACCAAACAGAATGACTAAGATCAAAACCTCAGGTAACAACAGATGTTGGAGAGGATGTAGAGAAAGAGTAACACTCCTCCATTGCTGGTGGGATTGCAAACTGATACAACCACTCTGGAAATCAATCTAGAGGTTCCACAGAAAATTAGAAATAGATCTACCTGAAGATCCAGCTATACCACTTTTGGGAATATACCCAAAAGATGCCCCACCATGCCACAGGGGCATGTTTTCCACTATGTTCATAGCAGCCTTATTTATGAGAGCCAGAAGCTGGAAACAACTTAGATGTCCCAGGACTGAAGAAAGGATACAGAAAAGGTGGTTCACTTACACAATACAATACTACTCAGCTATTAAGAAAGAGGACATTCTGACCTTTGCAGACAAATTGATGGAACTAGAAAATATCATGCTGAGTGAGGTATCTCAGACACAAAAGGACACTCATGGTATGTACTCACTAATAAGTGGATATTAGCCAAAAAAGGAGAGAAAAAAGTACAGAATACCCAAGATAAAGGCCACAGAACTCAAAAAGTTCAACAAGCTGAAATGTCCAAGTGAGGACACCTCAGTCCCACTTAAAAGAGAGAAGAAAGCAATCACAAGTGGGGAGGGAGGGAGGGAGCTGGGAGGGAAAGTGGGAGAGTGGAAGGCAGGGGGAGAGAGGGAAACCTGATCTGGTAATGGGTGAGGAAAAAAGGCTGATGCCCTGAAGACTAGCAGAATGAATGGAAACAGGCAACCTCAGGAGACAGAAGGTTGAGGGACCCTCCAGAATACACTAGAGAATGGGAGGTGAGAGACTCTCAGGACTAAAGGGGAGGGAACTTAGATGAAATGCCAGAGAGTAGGGAGAGGGAACTTATAGAGCCTACCTCCAGCGGGAAGACAGGACATCAAGTGGAGGATGGGGTTGTCATCCCACAGTCACAACTCTTCCATAATTGTTCCTGTCTGAAAGAATTACAGGAATGGAAATGGAGAGGAACCTGGGGAAAAGAAGGTCTAGCGATAGGCCCAAAGTGGGATCCAGCTCAAGGGAGGCCCCAAGGCCTGATACTATTATATAGGCTATAGAGAGCTCACAAAAAGAGACCTAGCATGATCACATTGCAGAAGACCCAGCAAGCAGCTGAAAGAGTCAGGTGGAGATATTTACACCCAACCAATAAACAGAATCAGCTGACTCCTGTTGTTGAATCAGGGAAGGCTGAAAGAAGCTCAAGAGAAGGGTGATCCTATAGGAGGATCAGCAGTCTCAATTAATCTGGACTCCCAAGAACTCTCAAACACTGGACTACTTAACAGACAACATACACCAGCTGATATGAGGCTCCCAACACACGTACAGTATAGGACTGAGGGTCTGTGTTCATTCAGAGATAATGAACCTAACCCTCAAGAGACTAGAGACCACAGGGAATTTAGAGGTCAGGTGGGGTAGGGGGGTGGGGACATCCATGTGGAGACAGGGGATGGGTATGAGGTATGGGATGTGGAATAGTCGGAGGGTGGATGGAGGGGATAAAATATGGAGTGTAAAAGATAAATTAATAAAAAACAAGAGGCAATGAACAAGAAAGAAAGAAAGAAAGAAAGAAAGAAAGAAAGAAAGAAAGAAAGAAAGAAAGAAAGAAAGAAAGAAA
>NC_034592.1:3006205-3011315 GCF_900095145.1 Mus pahari | reverse complement strand
TCACATCTTTAATACAGAACAAACAAGGAAAGGAGGGCAGGATACATCTGCAGATACAATGACACAAAACAAAGGATTGAATACAACAAAAGACCAGGGGGTGGGACCAGGCAGCTTGAGGAGGAAGCCAGGTGCAAGGCTACTGGATAGTTAAACCCCACTGTCAGGGGTCCCCAGTAAATCCTCGATTATGTTGTTCCTTTGGGCCTAGCAGAAAAACCTGTTTTGGGGGTTCTGCTAATACAATACCACAACCCCCCTACTTCCTAGGCCTTGGTAAGCTTTACCCTGAGCTTGGCTCTGTTCTTTGTGATGCTTAATCGGTTTCACAGGTCTTTACTAGAAGTGAATTAGAATGTTAATGAATAGGTAACCTTCTCACTGAATTCTGAGCTCCTGGCTTTAAGGAAATTTTTAGGACTTTGAAACACTGGTGGAAACTTCACCTATGGTAAAAATTCAATCTTTAAAGTCATTAATAATACTGAAAGAGAGCATACACCACACTAACATGCGGATAGGGTTTGTGTATATAGATTATTAGAAATGCCAGGATTCTAGGAGGCTGAGTCTCCTTGAGACTCTTTTTCCTCAGGACTCGTCCAGGTTTTTAGACCTGTTGTGAGTCACTACTAGAATGGGCGTGGCAATATACTACTACAGGCCCAACTCAACATGAACAATTAATTATGAGTTAAAACTGCTGACACTGTGAACTAAAATAAACCTTTCTTTTTTAAACAATCACCTGCTATTTGTTACAGTAACAAAAAAATGACTAACACCACACCTATTTATATCCTAGGTAAATGCTTACTTTGTCTTATTTTCTCTTCTGGATAATGTAACCTACTAATTATTAACTAGCCTAGATACTTAAGGTGATAGAATATTTCCCTAGCATACATGAAGCCCTGACACTTAACAAACCTGGTTGATGTCACACACCTATAATACCAGCCCTCAGAATATTGAGCCAGATGGATCATAAGTTCAATGTCATCCTCAGTTATAAAACTGAGTTTGAAGCCAGCTATAGAATTACCAGGTTATGTCTCAAAAATCATTAACTAAATTGTTATAATTATAGTTTTATGATGTTGTTACTATTGGTTTGCTTATGTTTTGTTCTTTAAGCCAGCCAGTTTGAGTCAAATCAGTCTTGTAGCAATGCCATAGACCAAGTCTGCATTTTCTTTCTAAAAATAAAGCAAAAGTAATAATCACACAAAACTATGACTTGCCGAGTTTTACCTTCTTGAAAAATCTCAATTTTTTTCTCTTATGGTAACATGTTCTTCCCTTTGTGGCTAAAATTTACAGAATTTTCGTTACATCTATACTACTTCAGAGAATCTTTATACTAGAAACATAGCGGCTGCAAGATTATAGAACACACCATATTCAGAAGCCACTGAGAGATTACAAGGGCTGCTGTCATTTGCCTAAGGTCCCTGTGCACAATTTAGGGGCAAGGAAAACAAAATGAGCACAGCTACCTCCAGAAGAAGTCCATGTTTGTCCTTGCATGGTCAATATAAAGTACTCATGATTATATATACAAATACATACTACAGACACACATACAGACACACACACATGCACACAAAGTATGAATAGATGAGAGATTGGTGCACTTCAGCCTGTTACAGAGGAAAAAGGTACAAAAATATTATATTATTTTTATCAATAACATTGAACGTCTGCTCTACTTCACTTCAATTCTTGAAAATCAAACATCCCTTGCAGCAACCTGGCTGAAAACAAGAAAATCTCTGTGCCTCCCAATGAAGTATGAATAAAACAATATGTACTACCACACTTGCTTCAATTCACCAATGTCAGCTTCCTGTCTGATTTCAGGAAAGCAAGAAAATCTCCCTGAAACAATGTAATTGACTCTAGTTGCCAAGGTGACAATAATCTTGTAACTTTGATTTTTTTTTTTCCCCTTCACTCTGTTATAGTAAAGATTTCGCAATTCAGTTTTCTGGAGGTGTGAGAAACAACCCACCATTGAAAATCCAGTGAAAACACTCCCCCTGCTGACTAGTCGCTGCCTTCCTCCAGCTCATTTTCACATTTGTGTAGCTTTTCCCCCCACAGGTCTTACTCCTTGACATTTTCTTTTGTTTGTGTGTGTGTGCATGCATGTGTACACACATGCCATGACACATGTGTGGAAATTAAGGAAAATGTAAGGGAGTCAGTTCTCTCCTTCCACCATGTAGATTCGAGGGACTCAAGTCATGCAGAGTCATGCTGGCTCTCCATTTTCTTATTTAAAAAAAATAATAATAACAAACTAATTTACCAAAAGTACCCATAATAAATCAAAATATAGAAAGTATATTCCTTATGACTGAATTGGTAAGTTTTCCAGAAGCCTTTTCCCCAGCAAATGCCATTGCATTTGATGACATTGGACATCTTATATTCACCTTCTTCCATCGTGCCTCACAAACTAATCTGGTGAAAGTACTAATTTACTCTCACTTCTAAAACTATTCAGTCTTCCTCTACTTTGATTACTTACTACAGATTCTCTGACATAATAGGCTACTTCCTAAAACATTTAGAACATTAAATATAATAGGTAAATGTACACACACAAAAATAGTCACAATGTAACATCCATTTAAAAACTCATCTGTGGAACAGCTGGGATAGGATCCTTCCAGTCCAACATCTGCACCCAAGAGCTGAGGCTGTTCCACAGTCCGCTGTGCATGGGTCCTGCCAGGAGAGACCTACTCTCCTAGAAGTGTTATCACTCCTTGGCTCAGAGGTGAAACAGCACCTTCTCTCCAATAACTGTGTGGAATGGGGCAGGGCAGGAGCCATAAGGTGCAAGATGAGTGGAGCAGCTGGGACAGGATCCTTCCTATCTGCCATCTGCACCCAGAGAGTGAGCTGTTCCAGAGCCCTCTGTATATAAGTTCCACCTGGAGAAAGCTGGTCTCCCAGAAGTGCTGAAACAGGCTTACAGACCCACAGGAGGAATGAGATCCAGCCAGACACAGCAAGAATATCTAACACCAGAGATAACCAGATGGCAAGAGGCAAATGAAAGAATCTTACCAACAGAAACCAAGATTACTTGGCACCATCAGGACCCAGATCTCCCACAGGAAGTCCTGAATTCCCCAATACACCAGCAAAGAAAGATGTGGATTTAAAATCATATCTCATGATGCTGATAGAGGATTTTAAGAAGGACATAACTAACTCACTTAAAGAAATATAGAAGAACACAGGTAAAACGGTAAAAGTCCTTAAAGAGGAAACTCAAAAATCCCTTAAAGGATTATTGGAAAACACATCCATACAGGTGAAGGAACTGAACAAAACCATCCCGGATCTAAAAATGAAAGTAGAAACAATAAAGAAATCACAATGGGAGACAACTCTGGAGATAGAAAACCTAGGAACGAGATCAGGAGACATAGATACAAGCATTACCAACAGAATACCAGAAATGGAAGAGAGAATCTAAGGCACAGAAGATACTATAGAAAACATTACCACAACAATCAAAAAAATGCAAAGTGCAAAAAGATCCTAACTCAAAACATCCAGGAAATCCAGGACACAATGAGTCACACACACACACACACACACACACACACACACACACACACACACACACACACACACACATATACAAAGTATAAATAGATGAGAGATTGATGCACTAAACCTAAAGATAATATTTATAGAAGAGAGTGAAGACTCCCAAGTAAAAGGGCCACCAGTAAATATCTGCAACAAAATTATACAAGAAAACTTCCCTAACCTAAAGAAAGAGATGCCCATGAACATATAAGAAGCCTCCAGAATACTAAATAGATTGGATCAGAAAAGAAATTCCTCCTGTCACATAATAATCAAAACACCAAATGCACAAAACAAAGAAAAAATATTAAAAGCAGTAAGGAAAACAGGTCAAGAAACATATAAAGGTAGATCTATTAGAATTACACCAGACTTCTCAACAGAAACTGTGAAACCAGAACATCCTGGGCAAATGTCATACAGACCCTAAGAGAACAAAAATGTCAGCCCAGGCTACTATACCCAGTAAAAATCTCAATAACCATAGAGGGAGAAACCAAGCTATTCTATGACAAAACCAAATTTACACAATATCTCTCCACAAGTCCAAGCCTTCAAAGGATAATAAGGGGAAAACTCCAACACAAGGAGGGAAGTTACACACTAGAAAAAGCAAGAGAATTCTTTGTTAAGCTCTGTACCTTGTTTTTTTAAAAGGGTTATTTGATTTTTCTGGAGTACATCTTCTTGCGTTCTTTATATATATTGGATATTAGTCACTCTTCTGATTTAGGATTGGTAAATATCATTTCCCAATCTGTTGGTGGCCTTTTTGTCTTAGGTGTCTTTTGCCTTACAGAAGCTTTGCAATTTTATGAGGTCCCATTTGTCAATTCTCGATCTTACAGCACAAGCCATTGCTGTTCTGTTCAGGCATTTTTGACCTGGTGTTCATATCTTCGAGGCTTTTCCCCACTTTCTCCTCTATAAGTTTTAGTGTCTCTGGTTTTATGAGGAGTTCCTTGATCCACATAGACTTGACCATAGTACAAGAAGATAAGAACGGATCAATTCACATTCTTCTACATGATAACCACCTGTTGTACCAGCATCATTTGTTGAAAATGCTGGTTTTTTTTTTTTCCCCCACTGGATGGTTTTAGCTCCCTTGTCAAAGATCAAGTGACCATAGGTGTGTGGGTTCATTTCTGGGTCTTCAGTTCTCTTCCATTGATCTACCTGTCTGTCGCAGTTTTTATCACAATTGCTCTGTAGTACTTGAGAGCTTGAGGTCAGGTATGGTGATTCCACCAGAGGTTCTTTTATCATTGAGAAGATGTTTTGCTATCCTGGGTTTTTTGTTATTCCAGATGAATTTGCAAATTTCCCATTAAGCAACAGAATAATGTTCTTTTAACAAAACAAAAGGAAGATAAACATAAAAATAATAATAATTCCACCTCTAACAACAAAAATAGCAGGAAACACCAATCTTTTTTCCTTAATATATCTTAATATCAATGGTCTGAATTCCCCAATAAAAAGACATAGACTA
>NC_034592.1:2996749-3005236 GCF_900095145.1 Mus pahari | reverse complement strand
AGATACAAGAAGATTGAAATAATCCCATCCATCCTATCAGATCACCACAGTCTAAGTTTGGTCTTCAATAACAACAAAAACAATAGAAAGCCCACATACACATGGAAGCTGAACAACACTCTACTTAATGATAACTTGGTCAAGGAAGAAATAAAGAAAGAAATTAAAGAGTTTTTAGAGTTTAATGAAAGTGAAGACACAACATACCCAAACTTATGGGACACAATGAAAGCAGTTCTAAGTGGAAAACCCATAGCTCTGAGTGTCTCCAAAAAGAAACTGGAGAGAGTATACACTAGCAGCTTCACAACACATCTGAAAATACTAGAACAAAAAGAAGCAAATTAACCCAAGAGGAGTAGATGGCAGGAAATAATAAAACTCAGTGCTCAAATCAACCAAATAGAAACAAAAAGAACTATACAAAGAATCAACAAAACCAGGAGGTTGTTCTTTAAGAAAATCAAAAAAATAGATAAATCCTTAGTCAGACTAGCTAGAGGACACACAGACAGTATCCTAATTAACTAAATCAGAAATGAAAAGGTAGACATAACAACAGAAACAAAGAAAATCAAAAAAAAATCAGATTCTACTATATAAGCCTATACTCAGCAAAACTGGAAAATCTGGACTAAATGGACAATTTTCTAGACAGATACTAGGTACCAAAGTTATATCAGGATCAGATAAATATCTAAACAGTCTCAAAACCCCTAAGAAAATAGAAACAAGTCATTAATAGTCTCCCAAACAAAACGAAAAGCCCAGGGCCAGATTAGTTTAGTGCAGAGTTCTATCAGACCTTCAAAGAAGACCTAATTCCAATTCTCCTCAAACTATTCCACAAAATAGAAACAGAAGGTACTCTATCCAATTCATTCTAAAAAGTCACAATTACTCTGATACCTAAACCACACAAAGATCCAACAAAGAAAGAGAACTTCAGACCAATTTCCCGTATGAATATCCATGCAAATATACTCAATAAAATTCTCACAAACTGAGTCGAAGAACACATCCAATAGAGGGATAATATCCAATATATACAAAGAACTCAAGAAGTTAGACTCCAAAGAACCAAATAACCCTATTAAAAATGGAGTTCAGAGCTAAAAAAAAAAAAAATTTCAACTGAGGAAACTCGAATGACCAAGAAACTCCTAAAGAAATGTTCAACATCCTTGGTCATCAGGGAAATGCAAATCAAACAACCCTGACATTCCATCTCATACCAGTCAGAATGGCTAAAATCAAAAACTCAGGTGACAGCANATGCTGGTGAGGATGTGGAGAAAGAGGAACACTCCTCCATTGCTGGTGGGATTNCAAGCTGNTACAACCACTCTGGAAATCAGTTTGGNGGTNCCTCAGAAAATTGGANNTAGTACTACCTGAGNACCCAGCTATACCACTCCTGGGAATATGCCCAGAAGATGCTCCAACATGTAATAAGGACACATGCTCCACTATGTTCATAGCAGCCTTATTTATAATACCAAGAACCTGGAAAGAACCCAGATGTCCCTCAACAAAGGGATGGATACAGAAATTGTGGTACATTTGTACAATGGAGTACTATTCACCTATTAAAAACAATGAATTTATGAAATTCTTAGGCAAATGGATAGAACTAGAAAATATCCTGAATAAGGTAACCCAGTCACAAAAGAACACACATGGTATGTACTCACTGATAAGTGGTATTAGCCCAGCTGCTCAGAATACCCAAGATACAATTCACAAAGCTCATGAAACTCAAGAAGAAGGATGATCAAAGTGTGGATACTTTGATCCTTCTTGGAAGAAGGAACAAAATGTCCATGGAAGGAGTTACAAAGACAAAGTGTGGAGCAGAGACTGAAGGAAATACCATCCAGAGACTGCCTCACGTGGGGATTTATCCCATCCATATACAATCACCAAACCCAGATCCTTTTTGTGGATACCAACAGTGCTTACTGACAGAAGCCTGTTATAGCTGTCTCTGGGGAGGCTCCATCAGTGCCTGACAAATACAGAGATGGATCCTTGCAGCCTACCATTGGACCACAGTGTCCCCAATGCAGGAGCTAGAGAAAGGATCCAAGGAGCTGAAGGGATTTGCAGCCCCATAGAACAAACAACAATATGAACTAACCAGTATCCCCAGAGCTCCCAGGGACTAAACCACCAACCAAAAAGCAACTCATGACTCCCGCTTCATATGTAGCAGAGGATGGCCTTGTTGGTCATCAATGAGAAGAGAGGCCCTTGGTCCTGTGAAGGCTTTATGCCCTACTGTAGGGGAATGCCAGAGCCAAGAAGTGGGTGTGGGTGGGTTGGTGAGCAGGGGGAAGGAGGAGGGGCTAGGGAGTTTTCAGAGGGGAAACCCGGAAAGGGGACAACATTTGAAATGTAAATAAAGTAAATATCTAATACAAAAAGAGTAAAAAAAAAAATACAAAATACAAAATAAAAGCTCATCTGCAGCTCACTAACAAATATCTTTACCTTTTTGTAGCTTCCTTCAGTGTGCCAACTATAGACTATCCCCCTTTATCCTTAGAACCAGCAGAAAAATCTCTCTACATTAAGAAAACATCTAAATATAGTGTAATAATTCTACTCCCCTACTCGAATCTATGGCATTTTTCAGATAAAACAATGACTTATTTCCTCCATTGGCTTTTAAGAATTTACAAAATGTTAAAATTTAGATGTAAGTTTAGCATTGCTCTATATGGTCTACAAGGTACTGTTCTGTTGCTGTGATAAAACCCTGTGACCAAGAGAATTCACAACAGAGGACTCTAATAGGCAAGAAGCATTTAAACACATGTTCATGGTCCTTAGTCTTTAGGGAACTGCAAATCAAAACTACTCTGAGACCCATCTTATACCTGCCAGAATAGTTGAGATCAAAAGCTCAAGTGACAGCTCGTGCTGTCAAGGTTGTGGAGTAAAGGAAACACTCTCCATTGCTGGTGGGAGTGCAAACTTGTACAACTGCTCTGGAAATCAATTTGGCAGTTTCTTAGGAAATTGGGAATAGTTCTGTCTTAAGACTGAGCATGCCACTCCTGTGCATATATCCAAAAGATGATCTACCATACCACAAGGACACTCGTTCAACTATATTCACAACGGGTTTATTCAGAATAGCCCAAAACTGTAAACAACCTAGATGTCCCTTACCCAAAGAGTGGATAAAGGAAATGCACATTTTTACACAATGGAGTATTATTTAGCCATCAAAATCAATGGCATCATGGAATTTTCAGCCAATTGGATGGATCTAGAAAATATCATGCTGAGTTAGGTAACCCAGACCCAGAAAGATAAACATGGTATGTACTCACTTATAAGTGAGTATTAACCACAAAGTGTAGAATAACCATGCTTCAATTCACAGACCTAAGTAACAAAAAAACAAGGTGAGGGACACCTAAATCTCATTGAGAATGGAAAATAGAATAGACATCTATGGTAGATGGAGAGAGGTGACTGGATTGGGGAGGGGGCAAGGGCAGCAGGGATCAAGTGGAGTGAGGACAAAGGGAGAGAGTACTGGAAGAAACAACTGGAATGGGATGGGAATGCATCTCTGGGATGAGCTTGAAATCTATAACAATGGAAACTCCCAAGAAACTATGATGGTAATCCTAGCAAAATCTCCTAGCAATGAGGGACATGGTGCCTAAACTGGCTATCTCCTATAACCAGTCAAGATTTCTAGTGGTATTGGGACACCAATGCAGCCACAAAACCTAAGACCCACAATTTGTCCTGCCTACAAGATATGCACACCCATTGGAACAGAAATTAAGGGAATTTCCACCAATAATTGACCTAATTGAGACCCATATCATAAGAAACACTCACCCATGATACTATTAATTATATTTGGCTATACTTGCAAAAAGGAGCCTAGCATCTGGTAGAAACAGATGCAGAGACTCTCAGCGAAACATTAGGCAGACCTTGGGGACTCCTGTGAAAGAAAGGGAGGAAGGATTGAAGAAGCCTGAGAGGTCAAGGGCACCATAAGAAAACCCAAAGAATCAACTAACCCATGGGGACCCACATAGACTGAGCCACCAACCAGAAAGATTACATGGGACAGACCTAGGTCCTCTGCATATATGTAACAGTTGTCCAGCTGGGTCTTCATGTGGAACTCTTAACTGCTGGATCAGGGACTGTTTCTGACTTTGTTGCCTGCCTTTAGATCCCTTTTCCTAGTTGGACTGCCTTGTCTGGCCTCAATGGGAGAAGATATACCTAGTCTTACTGCAACTTTATATTCAAGGCTGATTGATATCCTAGGGAGGCTTTCCCTTTGCTGAGGAGAATGGGTAAATGCAATAGAGGGAAGGGGAGAGAAGAAGAGAGGGGAGGCTGGGAGGAGAGGAGAAACAGTAAGCTGTGATCAGGATACAACATAATTAATTAATTAACTAATTAATTAATTAATTTTTTAAAAAAGAAAAATATCCACACATTGCAATCTTCAAATAGTACAAAAATTGATTAAACATTTTCTTCTTATTTAAAAACAAAAACCATTGTGACCAAAGGAACATATGGAAAAAGAAATTTATGTTGGTTGTGGTTGCAGAGGGGAGAGCTCATAATGGTGAGGGACGTCTGGTGTCAGATGGCAGGATTGAGGCACAAAGAGCTCACATCATCAACCACTTTTACAAAACAAAGAGGAAATGGAGATGGGATGATACTGATACCATGAACTCTCAAAGCCTGCCCCAGAGAAGTACTCCCTCCAGCAAGGCCCTACCTCCTAAAAATTCCATGGCATCCCCCAAACAGCACCATTAACAGGGAACCAACTATGCCTATAGGGGATATGTGTCATTCAGACCTCCATGTGCCAATTGTCCTAGGTAACAAAGGAAACTGGATGCCAGAAGGACTCCTATCACCCCTCCAGGCTAAGTCCTTATTTCTGTTATGAGTGGGAAGATACCTGACCCTGTCCCTATGCAGAAGCTCTCCCTACCGTCTCTGATCCCTTCCCTGTATCCGAATGTCTTCCATTGTGATAACATCCCTCTATTCCTGCCCTTTACTCAAGACATGGGGAAAAAGTCATGCATAAAGGCTCTTTACACTCAGTCTGCATTGGGCTCTCAGCTATTTGAATCTGTGATAACTATGAGTAGTAACACTATGTAATAATATAATCATTTTCTAATAACTTTGTGATTCTGCTCTAATAAGCATTTCATAATATTTGTGTCATTCATGTCGGTCTGATTTCAACTAGACTGCACATAAGGTACCTCAGTCTTATTCCTGGATGCACCCTCCAAGAACAGAAAGGCTGTTATGCATATATTTTCTTCCCAATCAGCAACGTAACACCTGACCCAGGGAAGAGCTCCAGGTTTGAGGAAAGATTCAAGTATAAATCCCACAAAAAAAAAAAAAAAAAAAACAAGCATCTCATTACTCTTCCCTTCAATTAGACAGCCATTCAAAAATACTTACAGGTTTTAAAATGATTTTGTTAAAATATTCACAATCTAATTTTATCTAACTTGGAAAACAAATCAAGTGTAAGAGGATTTTGCTCAGTATCGTCTGTGGCATAGTTTGAAAACTGAAAAGTCTATGTAAGTGTTTGTCAGCAAGAACACAGTTTATCACAAAACATTTGGAACCATATAGATGAAAAAGGAATAACAAAAGAAAATTCAAAGTTTTTAGCTCATGGGAACTGTCTATCCCAAAGGAGATAGAGCCTACCCACACCACTCAGTTTTCATGGCACAAAAGACTGCATTGTGTGGTGGTATTCTTAACATTTCATTTATTTGTTTTGTATGTGTCTGGGGGGGTTGAAGCATACACGTGAGTCCCAAAGACGGAATTCAAGTCTTCAAAGTTGGCAGCCAGAGCCTTTACCCACCGAGCAATCTCACCAGGCTTTGTTCTTTTATTGTTGCTATCTGTTTCTCTTTAGAGACTATAAACATAGATTATTGCATCAATATAGACTCATCAACAATGCTAGACTGTAAAATATCTCAGTTTGGCAGAGTTCAGTAGTAGGACATGCTTGTGCTAAGACCCAGCATGGAGGGGAAATAAGATTTCATATCATTGCAAAACCGAATCCATCAATGATAAGGAAGAAATATTTTTCTCAATTTTTGAAAATCTTTATATAAGTATCAATAAATCTCTTAGGAAAACATGAACATTGGACCCCAGACTTGGGTACTCAGTTACTTAGGTAATTTTATGTAAGACTAGATTAAAAACTCTCTTCCCTAACCTAATAAAAACTATATGTAAGCAGAGTTCCAGGGGTATCATACAGCTTGGGAAACTACATTCTTTATTACAGCCATCAGCAAGAAAGGGAATAGCAGAAGGCCTAGAAGAAAATCACCAACAGGAAGGATAAGAGGGACCATGAAGGGAAAGGGGGAAATGCTAGGAATCCATAGAATCAAAGATACACAGACCAGAAAGTACAAAGCAGCCCCCTTTGCAACTGTTAGCTTGTAGTCTGTTGTCCCTTAACAAATGTCATCTTAAAGGCTATTGGCTCTTCAAAAAGTGTCTTCTAAATTTTTTCCCAAAGTACCCTCATGCTTGTAAGTCCAAAACCTGGCTGATAATCAGATTCAATTCAGATTTTTATTTTAAATATAGATTTAATTTCCTGCCTCCAAAAACATTTTTATTCTGTGGAAACAATTATTATATGTGAAGTGAAAACTAAATAAACAGAGCTGGGCGACGCCTCAGTCAGTAACAGGCTTGCAACAGAAGCATGAGGAGCTGAGTTTGGATATCCAGCCTTCACGACAAAAGCTGGGCTCTGAGGCAATGCCAGCAATCCCAGAGCCTCTGTCTCCTAAGTGCTGGGTGACAGCTGTGTGCCACCATAGCTGGATCCTCTTGCTTCTCTTCTTTATTTATTACATTGATTACTGGCTCTCTCTTACCTAGCATGAAACTCTTTTTTATAGGAAGTCAGTATTCCACATGGCAGTAGATGTTGTCAGGCCCAAATTCTTGTAAAAGCTGTACCCATTTTAAAAAATTATTGAAAAATCCAACCTTCATATGTGTTCTGAGACCAAAAACATGAAATGGTCAGCTCCCAAACCTAGTGATAATAATTAATTGCTGTTCAAAGATAATATGCAGCCTCCCCATACCACCCTCTTACCACATTAAAATCTTGGGACATAGAACAGAATCTTGAGATTGTAGGGTTTAACAAGTACTTGTAGATAATCCCACAATATGATAAGATTTCAGAACATTATATTTTATTAAATTATCTCACTCATTCTTTATTCCACAACTCTTTGTATTTACATAAGCTAAAAGATGACAACAAGGGAGACCAGAAACTGGCTAAGGCGAAGGAGAATGTAAGGCAACCAGTAGCAGTGTACTGGTTGGATGTATGTTGGATTTATATAAGCTAGAGTTATCAAGAAATAGGAAACTAAATTTAGAATGTGTCTCCATACCATTGCCCATAGGCAAGGTTATGGTCAAATTTTCCTGATTGACAGTTGATGACTGATGTAGGAGGGCAAAGTCCATGTAGGTGAGGCCATCCTCAGGCAAATAGTCCTGGGATGTTTAAGAAAGCAGGACATGGACTCTGCTTCAGTTTCTGCCTTGAATTCCTGTCTTAAGTTCCTGCCCTTACTTCCATCAATGATAGTTGGTGACCTGTGTGGGGCTGTGGGGTGTAGGGGAAGAGGGAGGAGGAGAGAGCCCGCTCCAGGCCAGAGTTTCTGTGCTCTGGGCAGGCAGATGTGGGAGGACTGCCAGACTCTTTCCACTCAGCCCGAGGTGGGCATCTGGCTGTGTGAAGCTACTGACCTCACTCATCAGGGGTGGGTGGACAAGGGACAGCCTCCCGATACCAGGGTCCCTGGGTCAAAACCCTCAGCCCCAGAGTTATGGGAGAGAGGGCAGAGGGAGAGAGGTTCCCATGCAGGCAAGAGACCTAAGTCTGGTCCTTGGCTAGAGCACAGGAGAGCCTCTGACAGGAGATTAGGCACGGCTCACAGGAGAAAGCCTATCCCACTGTCCAAACACAGTGGGCTTGATGAACAGAGACAGTCTATGGTTTTAGAGCTTTATTGTAGAAAATCAGGGGGAAAGAGAAAAGGTAGAAAGAGAGAGACCTGCCATGGTCAAGAGGAGGGTAGGGGAAAAGAGAGAGAGAAAGAGGAAAGGCTAGAGTATAAGAGGTTAGAGGGAGAGCAAGGAGAGAAAGTAAGGGAAGAGAGAAAAAGAGGGAGAGTAGGGAAAGTAAAAGCTTAAGAGGGCAAGGAGAAAGAGTAAGAGACCGAGGAGAGAGAGTAAGAGGGCAAGGAGAGAGAGTAAGAGGGCAAGGAGAGAGAGTAAGAGGGCAAGGAGAGAGAGTAAGAGAGCGAGGAGAGAGAGTAAGAGAGTGAGAAGGGGCCAAGCAGCCCCTCTTATGGTGAGCTTGTTATCTTTTTTTTT
>NC_034592.1:2990703-2996719 GCF_900095145.1 Mus pahari | reverse complement strand
ACTCCAGAAGAGGGCGTCAGGTCTTGTTACGGGTGGTTGTGAGCCACCATGTGGTTGCTGGGATTTGAACTCTGGACCTTCGGAAGAGCAGTCAGGTGCTCTTACCTGCTGAGCCATCTCACCAGCCCGAGCTTGTTATCTTGTTGTTGCTAGGTAACTGGGAGGAGTCTAGCCTGAAGGTCAGAAGATTGGGACATTGTGTAAGTGACTAAAAGCCACGCTTCTCCTGTGTGGACTGTGGGGGTGATAACTTCAACAGGAGCCAGGGATCCAGGAGACATGAGGGAATGCCTACCGTCCCATGTCGGTGAGTTATCACCACTGGGTTTCTCCAGGGTACAGACCTCAACTTGACTGGAGACCAGACTGTCTGTACATAGCGCATTGCCCCCACAGACCTGGGAGTAGTAACATGACATATATCCTTTCCTTTCCTAATTTGCCTTTGCTCATGGTCTATAGGATGCATGAAGGTTCTTGTGCTCACAGATAAACTCTGGGGAACCTGCAATGTTAAACCACACAGGGTTGTTCCTTCAAGAAAAGAGATGCATGGCCTATTAAATCTGCTCAAAGGCTGGGAATAAATGTGGTTAGTAGTCTGGTGACTCTCAAACTATTTCTGCAGCCAAAACTATACTGAATCCTCCCCAGACTCTAATGTATTTTTCTCAGTCATTGGATAGACTTTCAATGTAATCACATTTGATTCTTATTTAGCTTACTTTATTCCTCAAGGAGACTGGGGTATACTTTATTATGCACATGGGATTGAGACAATTATCACAAGTGAGTGGCTATTCCTCATTGTCAACTTGACTATATCTGTAATGAACTACAATCCAGAATTGGAAGGCTCACTGGTGAGCCTAATCTGGAGGCTGGGAGATAGAAGTTTCTGACCTGCATCTTAGAATGGAGATCTTGAGGCATAATGGCTATGAATTCCAGAAGATTAAGATAGCGAGATCTCTGAGTTCAAGATCATCTGAGATTAAAGGTATGGTGGCACATACCTTTAATCTGGGCCATGCTTTCTGCTGGAGACCTACATAAGGACACTGGAAGATTTACTCTCTCTCTTCTTTGGACTGAGCAACTGCTAGATCCTTGCACTTCTATTCACAGCTGCTGCTGACTATTGTTGGGAGTTGGACTACAGACTGTAAGTCATCAACAAATTCTCTTACTATATAGAGACTACCTATAAATTCTGTAATGCTAGAGAACCCTGATTAATACAGAAGTTGGTACCGGGAGTGGTTCTAGAGGAACAGAAGTATAAGGATGAATCTTTTAAAAATCTGGAGTTGGTTTGACAATTCATCAGCACCTTCATCTACTGAAACCTCTCCAGATTCTTCTCTCCTTCCTGGGAGCTTGGAGAATAATAGAAGACCTGTGGTTCAAGCTTAAAGAAGCTAATGCCCTTGATTATCTTGATGAATTAGGTGATTCAGTGTACAAAACTTTCTACAAGTTGGGGAAAAAATGGAAAATAATTTTGCTAGCTGGTTACTCTTAGAATCTCAGGAAAAAAACAATGAAGGAAAAGTAGTTGTATGATAAAATCGAATGGCTCCAGACACAAGTAAACAATCTAAACACTGCTAAGGGTGTCCTTGAAGAGAATCTTCCCTCCAGCAGCCATAGAGCTCAAGTTTCAGAAAATCAAACTGAAGCCCTCATTGTAAGGTTGGCTGAATTATAGCAAAAATTCAAGTCTCAGCCTCAGAGGGTGTCAGCAGTTAAAGTAAGGCCACTAACTGGCAAAAAATGGGATCCTATAACTTGGGATGGGGATGTGTGGGAGGACTCAGTTGAGCTAAGAATTTTGAATCTCCAGATTCTCAAGGGTTTGCCCCACCTGAGGAAGTAGTACCCTCACCCCCACCCCTTGAAATAATGCCTTCCCCCCACATGAGGAAATTAATCCCTCAAACTATGATAAACCAGCAGTGACTTTTGCTGAAGAGAATGACAGACAAGACAATACTGATGTTTCTCAAGGTCCACCAATCTTTTCTTCTAGACCTATATCTAGACTCAAGGCAAAATAGGCCCCTAGAGTGGAGGTAAAAAGTGTAGTCCATGAGAAAATGTGCTACACTACTAAGGAGCTTAGTGAGTTTGCTAATTCATTCAAGAAGAAGTCTGGGGGATATTTGTGGGAATAGATTTTATGGGTGTGGAATAATGGTGGAAGGAACATAAAACTAGAGCAGACTAAGTGTATTGACGTGGGCCCTCTGAAGACTCTAGGTTAAATATGGAAGCGTGAACAGTTTAAAAAAAGGTGTCAGAAGTTTCTTTGAATGAATGTCTGAAGTGTTTATCAAAAGATGGCTTACTGAAAAGGAGTTGGAGATGCCTGATATCCCTTGGTTTAGTGTTGACAAAGGGATTTTAAGGCTTAGGGAAATTGCAATTCTAGAGTGGATACTTTGTGTAAAACCTAATCCTCCACAACGGGAAGGTCGAGAAAATATGCCTTTCACCAGTCCTAAAGATGCAATCTGGTGAGAGGGGCACCAGCACATTTGAGGAGTTTTTTGTTCTTGATCTTTTCCCTGTGCCAGACCTTAGGGTTGGAGATGCTGCTGCTCAGTTAGATGGATTAAATTCAATGGGTTTAATTGGGCCCCGAGATAACAAGGGCCAGGTGGCAGCATTGAATCTCAAGAGACAAGGTGATCATAGTTATTATAATGGACAGCATAGACAAAACGATGTTTATGATAAGTCCCATAACGGTTAGCACAGGAAAGGTGGAATTTATAATGGCATGACTTGTTTGGACCTTTGGTACTGGCTAATCAGTCACAGTGTTTCCAGGCATGAAATAGATAGGAAGCCTACTACATATCTATTTGATCTGTATAAGCAGAAAAATTCTCAAACAGATGAAAGAAAAGCTACATTGGATAGTGGCAAAAGGCAATATCGGCCAGTGAATCAATTTCCAGACTTGAGCCAGTTTGCAGACCCAGAAGCACTTGAATGAAGGGATAGCCAGGGTCCCCTGAGGAAGGATCTTGATAAGAAACCTAAAAGTTTTACTGTTAGCCTTTCTCCAGTTCTTCCCCAAAGGGACCTAAGGCCTTTTACAAGGGTAACTGTANACTGGGGGAAAGGAAATAATCAGAATTTCCAGGGTCTGTTGGATACTGGTTCTGAATTGACACTGATCCCAGGAGATCCCAAGAAACATTGTGGCTCTCCAGGTAAAGTAGGGGTTTAATAGGGACAGGTGATTAATGGAATTTTGACTAATGTCTGGTTAACAGTAGGTCCAGTAGGCCCCATAACACATCCTGTGGTTATTTCCCCAGTTTCAGAATGTATAATTGGGATATATATAGTCAGAAATTGGTAGAATTCTCATATTGGTTCCCTGAACTGTAGAGTGAGGGCTATTATGGTTGGAAAGGCTAAAAATAAGCCTTTCAAGTTGCCGCTGCCAAAGAAAATAATGAATCAGAAACAGTATCGTATTCCTAGAGGAACTGCAGAAATTACTGTACTATCAAGGACTTGAAAGATGCAGGGGTGGTGGTTCCCACTACCTCTCCCTTTAACTCTCCTCTCTGGCCAGTGCAGAAGACAGATGAATCATGGAGAATGACAGTAGAATATTGAAAACTAAATCAGGTAGTGATTCTGATTGCAGCTGCTGCACCAGATGTAGTTTCATTACTTGAGCAAATTAACACATCTCCTGGTACCTGGTATGCAGCTATTGATCTGGCAAATGCCTTCTTCTCAGTACCTGTCCATAAGAATCACCAGAAGCAATTTGCTTTCAGGACAGCATTATACCTTTACAGTTTTGCCTCAAGGATATATTAACACTCCTGCCCTGTGTAATAACTTCATTAGAAGTGATCTTGAGCATTTGTCTCTTCCACAAAATATCACACTGGTACACTATATTGATGACATTATGCTGATTGGACCAACTAAGCAGAAAGTAGCTACCACTTTGGACTCATTGGTAACACCTATGTGTATCAGAGGATGGGAAATAAGTCCAACCAAAATTCAAGGACCATCTACCTCGGAGAAATTCTTAGGAGTACAGTGGTGTGAGGCATGCAGAAATACTCCTTCTAAGGTGAAAGATAAGATATTTCACCTGGCCCCTCCCGCCGATAAGAAAGAAGCACAATGTTTAGTGGGTCTATTTGGATTCTGGAGGCAGCACATCCCTCAATTGGGTATGTTACTCGGGCATAAGTTCTGTGACTCTAGAGAACCCTGACTAACACAACCAGTTTTTAGTAAATTGTGCTCTGCTTCAATATGCATAAAATACTCAGTATCAGACTCCCAAAGTTTGAACCAACACCAGCTACTTAGTTGTACTATGCTTGCCTCCCACAGACCATCACTTTGCTGGCTATGGTGAGAACTATGCAATGGCCTTCATGCCAGTCGTTGAAAGCAAACTAAGACAAGGTCAATATTTTTAAAAAGAAGCAAACAGAGCTAGCCATAGAGGCATGTGCCCAAGTTCAAGGTTAGCTTCAACTACATAGTAAAAATCAGGCTTGGGAGGAAGCAATGGAGGAGTGAGGAGGGAAGAAAGGAAAGAGGTAAGAAGAGAAAAGCAGGGAGGGTGACACAATCATGATATGATCATCATATTATATACTACAGACTGAAATGTGTTACACCAGGAATATGAACAAGGAAAACATTATTTTGCCTAAAGATATGAGATATTACTTAAGTACAAACTTTGAAACTCTAATCTTCCTTAAATCTGTCCATTCCACCACTTGAGTACAGGATTTTCACTAGCTTAAAATAAAACCATAAATTCATTGCTACTGAATAAGATGTAAATATCAATACATAGAGAGTAAAAAATGGAAATTATGTTCTTACTACTCTAACTGATGAGTGCTAGCACACCTGAACTCAGAGCTCTGCCTTAACCTCCCAGAAGCCTAAGTCCGAGATTATTTTTACTTATCAAGTAAGACTGACTCCAGAAGAAATCCATCCGTTCATTGGGAGAAGTATTTTCTTAAATCTATGTTAGAAGTAATTTATCTCAAGTGCTTTAAGAAACATTGAGAAAGAAATGGGCCATGAACTCTAAAACGCTAAAGAACAAAGAATACCATTCAGTGGATGGCTATTTTTGATACCAAAACCTCAGTGAAAGGAAAGGTATAGTACCCAGATATTGTAAACATAGGTAGATTTCTCAGACAGGTATGCACACACACACATACACACACACACACACACACACACACACACACACACACACACACTGGTAGCTAACTAGAAAAAAGGTAATTTTAAAAGCTTCTTTAAAATAGGAGAGAAGACTTTGTTTCTCCCATAGAATGGACAGTATCACATTTTTGACTCAGATATTGAGAAATGATAAAAGTTGTACCTCTAAATTACTAAAAATGATAAGCATACTTTTAATTTTATTTATTTAATTTACACCCCCAATAACTGCCCCCGTTCCTGCCTCCCCTTTCACAAGTCCCTCCCTCCCTCCATCCCTTCAACTCTGAAAGTTTATGGCCCCCTGGCTATCCCCCAATACTGGCCTATCAAGTCTCTACAGGGTTACTCCAATTCTCTCCCACTGAGGACAGACAAGGCAGCTCTGTTGGGGGAACAGATTTCACAGACAGTCAACAGCTTTAGAGACACCTCCAATTCCTGTTGTTGGAGGGCCCGCATGGAAACTCAGCTGTACAACTGCTACATATGTACTGGGGGTCTTTGGTTGATGGCTCAGTCTTTGAAGCTCACAAGGGTCCAGTTGACTCTGTTGGGCTTCTTGTGACATTCCTACCCCCTTCAGAGCTTTCAGTCCTTCTCTGAATGCTTCCTTAAGAGTCCCAGACCTATTCAATGTTTAGCTGTAGGTATCTGCATTTGTTTCAGTCAGGATAAACATTCTTTTGCCGTGTGTGTGTGTGTGTGTGTGTGTGTGTGTGTGTGTGTGTGAGAGAGAGAGAGAGAGAGAGAGAGAGAGAGAGAG
>NC_034592.1:2976551-2990578 GCF_900095145.1 Mus pahari | reverse complement strand
AGGAAGGAAGGAAGGAAGGAAGGAAGGAAGGAAGGAAGGAAATTCCTACACTTTTGGGTGGATGGAGTCTAGACCAAAGATCTCTACTCAGATCTCACTGAGAAAACCACCTTCTAGGGCTTACATTTCCAAAATCACTCAAAGTAGTAGAGGTTGTTTAGTTACTGGCTGATGGTTGGCTAATGCTAAAAGAAATAAGGTCTCAGAGATCAGGTTACCCAAGTGTGCACCATTCCCCTGGGAGAGAGTTAAAATGACTGATTCCTATGATCATGCAGGGCTATAGAAGCGGAATGTGGGGATCTACATTGCATAATAAAGTTTTAAATGTTACATTCTAACTCTTTTTGCATGTAAATGGAAAGATACGGATACTTTACAATGAAAATTAGAGGTAACTGTTTTATAAAGGACTGTTGGAAGATTTTTCAAGAGCAGAGCCAAGATTTCCTAGAAAGCAATTTCAGATCTGTTCTACCACTCCAACCAGAAATTATCTGAATTTGTTGTGCCATCCCAATGAATTATTAAAGTTACCCAACATCTCTGAGCTCTAGGAAATTACCTGGTTTTATAAATGTCGGCACTCCAGACCTCTGCTTCCAAATATACCATCCTTCTGTGAAAGCCTCAAACACCCATATCCACAGGAAACTTTTCCATTCTCCTAATTAATTTTTCAGTAGACAAAAATAAATGCATTGAAAGCCAGGTCATGCCCAAAATTCATGGCTAATTCAGCAAATGTATCAAAAACTCTACCTTCTAGAGCTCTGATAAAGCCATAACTAGTTCCTACTATTAAAGATATACTCATTCAAATCAAGTTTGTTATTGATTTTTTTTAAATAAAGAGCTTAACCTAGGAGGCTTTCAAGCAAGCACTTAATTCTCTACATAAGCCTTTTCATATGCTCAGAAGATGCCAGCCCATTATCAGGAAATATCATGGAGTTGTTTGTTAATTTTGTTTTGTTTTGTTTTAAGGAAGAGATGGAGTTTAGCTTAGTTTGGGTTTTGACTTGGTTTTAAATCTGTTATTTGTAGTGCCGTGTTTTGGTTGGGGAACACATCTGTTGATCAAGCCAGTCTTCAACCACCTCTTTGTTTAACAATGCATCACTTTGAATAGGGGTGAAACCTAGGCTTTTGGTCAAACTAACATGTACCATGAAAAGGCACACTTGTTGATCTTAAGTGTCCTTTGACCCTTATGGCTTTAACACTACATAAAAATCCAGGTTGGATCTGTAGCAATCTGAAACCTATCCCTTCATGAAAACAGTTCCTTCCTGACATTTTGTAACAAGACTGCCCAGATTTCCTGATATAAACTCATCCTGCTTGTGACAGAATTGAGTCTAGATAACCCAAATATAGATCTGACCTTGCTGTTACACAAGCTCGCTTTGTATTCAGTAAGACTCAAAAAAGCAAGCAGAGCACTTCCTTTCTACACTCTCTTGACATGTAAAAAAATAATTACTATCCCTTGTGGGTTTTACTAGAACATGTTCAGATGCTAATTAATGCTTTGAAACAAACAATCAACTCCTTTCCTAAAATGAAAACACAGATTCATTGCAGTCCTCTCTGAAGGGAAATACATGGGATAAAGGTTTATGAGTGTCTGAGACAGCCGTCCTAGCAAGAGGCAACAGGACTAAACAGGTAAGGACGAATCCTAAAAGGACACCATATTCAGAAGTTGATGCACATTTTAGTATATATGCTTATGAACATCTCCATGTTGGAGGGTAAAAATAGAGAGATTAGGTCAGAAAAGCAAGTAGATTCAAAGCAATGAGAAATTTTATATACCCAACACTCAATACAATGACTAGTGTGTAACTGTGTATGCATATGCACAGAGGTAAAAACTGGGAACAGGTGTGTGTGTGTGTGTGTGTGTGTGTGTGTGTGTGTGTGTGTGTGTGCATATATTAGCCAAGTCACCCTAAAGTGTTATTCCACAGGAGCCACCTCCCTTGTTTTTTGAGACAAGAGTTTGCCATGCATTCAAGGGCAGCTGGCCACCAAGCCCCAGGGATCCACTTGACTCTGCCTGCTTAGAGCTGGCACTGGGAATGAATACCACCATGCCTGGATTTTTAAATGTAAGCTTTAATGGTCAAACTTAGATCTTTATATTTGAAAGGCAAGATCTTTCCAAACTGTGCTATCACTACAGTCAGGGAATGACAATTTTCCTAAGTTTCATCCCCTCTGTGTTGTCAGTTAAAGAAAACCTAAGTTAAAAGAGTCACTAACAACATGCTTAAAGATGATGAAAAATATATACAAAGATATTGGCAGATTGTAATACAGAACAATCTGTTTAAGAATGAAAATGACCTGGATTTTTAACTTAAACACAACTATCAACAAAGGTTTTAGGAACACTTAACTTCTCTAGTCATGCTGAATTTACTACCGAACTATAAAAGCTGGGATGCTTTAGGGATGACAAACCATAGCTATGCTGCCCTGAAGCTAATGTTTTTCCCTCACTGGACTTATATAATTATATCCTTCCATGTCTGAAAGCTCTCAGTTTCACACTTTTACTTTTGAGAAGTCTACATGGCTATCCTCCTGCAGTCTAGCCCCAAAGAGTCCTGACTCATCACTCTTCTTAGGATCACCTAGAGAGTCCCTCTCTAAAGCAGTTCAGGAGAGCAGCAAGCAACCAGACACTCATCTGAAGCTGAAACAAAAATATGTAAGTAAGTGCTGGCTGCTTTAAACAGTAAACCCTATACACTCAATACCACAACAGCATATAAATATATAAACAAAATTCTCAAGGGCTTGTCAATGGATAAGAGAAGTCACTAAGATAGCCTACTGAGTTATGAAAGCATTGACTTCTCAATCAAGAACTTTTCTGAATAATTTGAAAACACACACACATACACACACACACACTCGCACATACATGATAAAGAGGAAGTTATCAGGGCTCACCAAAATCAGAAAATCTTGTATAGTTATATATTGCTTTCTCCATTCAGTATTGCTTGTGCACTAAAAATGTCTCTGTCTCTTTTTCAAACACACCCTGCTGTTTGTTAGCATTTTCTGTTAGTCCGACATTTAGAGAATGTGTAGAAGAACTGACTGTTCTCACCACTTCTGTTTGATCCTCCCTTTTCAGGATGCAGAACAGAAAAATGGACAGAAAGGAATGCCTCTGATGTGCATACAGCTGGTACTATGAACGGTGGCGGTGAAAACGGTGGGAGACATGGAAATAAATTTGGAAGGAAGATTGAGGAGGCACACTGTGTATTGACCAGCTTTACAGTGTTTGAGCAGTACAGTAAATATTTTTATCACTGACATTTAAACTTGCTATACTGTAAACCTTTGAGTCACACCCTTGTTATGTCTAGACTCTGAGCTTTGGTTTAATAGAGTCACCATAGAGTCATCCTTGGTTATTTTTAATCACTATCAGTGTCTTTAATATTCTCCTTACATAGAAAATATTTATACATCTATTTCTAGTTGCTTCCCAGAGCACCAGTCTTTTATTTTGACTGTCTGTACCTCAGACTGTTCTGACAGTCCCATTTGCTACTGTTCCTTTGAATCCTCCTGGCCTTACAGGCTATGCAAACAGCCCTCATTAACCTAAATCAGCAGTAACTACATTGTTTCCTTTGCCTTTGTCATTAACCTGACAATTCCAATTACTTCCACCTTTGTGTTACCACATCAATAGCCTATAAATGAGGTTCTAGCCAGAAACAGATAGCATACCTGGACTGGGATACTGGTAAGAAAATTAATAAACATATCAACACCACAAAGAGAATGGGAAGAACTCATTTCTACCCCTCATTCAAAAGGTCCGTATGATAAGGAATGTTTAACTGATGAAGGAACCTATGTACAGGAAGCTACCATGAATGGGAGCTATGACCTTGAGTCATCACAAAATCATATAAATCCTGATCTCACTCTATCATGCCTACGATGTCCAGCCCAGGTGTCTCATTACCTGAACCTAACAGGAATCCAAGGAGTAACAAAACCCTTAGATGTCATCAAAATTGATTAGCTTTTAGATTTTGATGATGCCTTAGAGAACCAGGTTTATAGAGAAAAAAAAAAAATGGAGGATGTCTCTGGATAATTACCTCCTCTTTCTCTCCCTCCTTGCTTCACTAATCTAAGATCCATTGCCTCCTACCTGATCTACTGTATTCTAAAGGTTTCCTTTCCACCAAACAATCTAGCTCTCTGCTTTGGAAGAAGGCATTCTCTCTATACTCCAAAGCTAGAAAGCTCCTTCAAAGTAGCCCAAAGTAAGATCTATCAGCACAACAAATGAAGAGATGTACCAAACTTACAAAAGAAAGTAGCTCCAGCTATTGATAATCAGGATATATGACAAGTTTTTCAGAGTCTAGGTCATTTCAAGAATCATTTAGCAATGGTTCAAGATGATCCACACAAAACCAATTCTCTCCTTTTCTGGATTTCTCCTGTACTCTCCGTTCATTCAACTTGTGAAACTTCCAGAAGAGAACACCACTTAGTATTTAAAACTAAAAGCTAAATTAAGCAGAAGAGACTATCCTGACATTTCCACATACTAGGCAAGCACTGTTGTGTTTTATAAAAAGATAAGAGAGAAGGAATATGTTTAGGTGGATGTTCAATCATGCGTGGGTCCATGCTGAGGCATCCTTTCCCCCTGAGGGACCAGTCACAGGACAGTATAGTGTAGAATAGAGTTTATTCGGGGCATAGGGTGTTGAGGGAGTAGAGAGAGAGAAAGGCAGAGAGAGTAGAGGAGTAAAGGCCAGCCAAGAGCACATGGAGGGGGGAGGGTGATGGGGAGAGAGGCAGCAGGATCCAGGGGACAGAATAAGAGCAAGAGAGAGGAGGGGGCAAGCAGCCCCTTTATAGTGAGTCAGGCATACTTGGCTGTTGCCAGGTAACTGTGGGGAGGAGCCTATCCAAAATGCCAACAAGCCACTGAGCTACCTTCCCCCAGTCTGATACCAACTCACATTACCTTAGACACAGATATATAACTGAGTTAGCATCAGCCTTAGAAGTCTGTTCTTTGGAGTGAGTCCACTATCAATTGTCTCAATTTCAAACGTGAAGCTCTCATTCAAGATTTTCTTCTAGTTAATCTTTGACTGGGTCCGGTGCTTATTTATTTCCTATGTTTATAAAGCTCTCATGAATTAGTTAGGAAGGTTTGAAATTAAATTTAGATCTGTAGATGTATTCAAATAGTAGAATAGTTATATAAAACATATGAAGCACTGGATTCAATCTCCAGCATCACAAAAATATATTTCCCGGCACAAGTATAAAACAATAAAACTTTTTCTTAAAGTTCATCTAAAGGAAAACACTGTTTTGTAAGTGTTTGATTCATTTCTCAAGACACATCATGGGCACATTTCATGTCGAAAGCATCCTTTCCCAAATCTCTGATAGGACTGTTCTTCCCCGACAAGAAAATGATCAGGATGATGGATTGACTGCAGAGGGGAGACATGGCTGTAGTATAGCCCACAGCACTACAAAGAAATTGAGCTATCCACTCATCCCTAGTGTGAGTCAGTAGATTCTTCCAGAAAACACGCCCTTTCGCAGCTTCTCTTGGTCCCCGCTATCAATATATCATATCTGCTGCTATCCTGGCTATCATAACCACTGCCCAAGCCGTAGGTAGCTAAGGCCATGACAGAAAGATTAATGAACGTTTCAGCAAGATACTCAGATGCTCAGTATCACAGCTGATAAGTTTTCCAAAAGAAATAAAGCCATATATCAAAAAGTAGTTTCAAATGGATTCTCATCGTAGAACATCTACTCTTGAAAGCCCTCCTGGAACAACAGTGTCTGGCTAAGCTGGAGAGCACATTATGTTCTGTCTCAATGTTTCTTCTCCCTAGCCACCTCTTTCTAGATCCATCATATGTTCCACCAGATTCTCTACTTTTGAACCTGGTCTCTACTGTTGCTAGAAAGTTGACTATTAAATATTGATTTTTTTTTTATAAGACTTAGTTTTTAAACAAATTTTAGAGAATCTTAGGACATTTTAATGTTCATGTCCATCACACTCTTTCCTTATTAGTCAAAATGAATTCAGATGCAGGTGTGGTAGCACACAGCTGTACTCTCAGCCCCTAGAGAAGCAAGAGGATTGCGAGTTCCAGGTCAGCCTGGGTTACACAGTGCACTTCTTAGCTTTTGTCAATTTGACCCAAATTAGAAGAAGGAACCTCAAACTGGGAAATTGCATCTAACATTTTAGCTCGTAGGCATGCCTGTGGGGCATTTTCTTAGTTGATGATTGATGTAAAAGGATCCAGTCCACTGTAAGCATCCCTTAGCAGGTGTCCTGGGGTATATAAAAAAGCAAGCTGAGAGAGAAATTGAGGGCAATACAGTAAGCAGCAGCCTGCTGGAGCCTGCCTCAAATTCTGCTTCAGCTTCCTCCCTTGTTCAGCTCTGACTTCCCTCCAAATGGACAGTGACCTATAAGCAGAAGCAAGCTGCTTTCAGTCAGTGTTTTCTCACAGCAACAGAGAAACCAACTAGAAGACACGGTGAGCTCTTGTTGCATGGAACAAAACAGATGCACATGTACAATTATCTTTAAACTGTTACTAGCTTATATCACCAATGTTACAATCCATGCATTTCATCATCTTCTACCACAGATGAGAGTCCAGGACTACAGATTTCACATTCACTAGAACAGCTTTGTGCACCTGGCACTGCACCCTCACTTAAACCCTACAGGTGAACTAAATAAAAGCAGCGTGGGAAACCAAATGATAAAAGAAGGGACCCGAATTAAATTACCCTAAGTCCATTATATATCTGTAAGTCATTTGCAGAAGGCTCAGCTGCACCAGGATTCTGAGGAGCTATTCAAGTGAAGCAGAAAGTACATTTTCTGCCTTGAGAGAAGAAGTATATGATTTAGTCAAAGAAAGGGAATGATCTGAAAACCCTACATAATATGTAAAAAGGAAAACCTAAGGACAGCTAAATATCATTGCCCCTTTTTCAGCTTTTACCTCAACTGCTGGTTCATGTTTCCCTGATCACAAGCAATGCATTCCTTGCACGAAGATCAATGGAATAATTTCTTTCACTTGATACACCCTGTTGTTAGGCTCTGTGTATGTGATAGAGTATTTGATTAAAGCCTGTCTCTTGCCTGGGCCTATAATCACCAGGAATGTAGAACTTATGCCAACTGTTTGCTAACTGCCTAATGTCGTGCCTGGCACCTCCTAGTGTCTCTTAATACCTACTACTGAATAAATGACTAGCTGCAAGACAGTTTCATTATATTTCTTTCACTCCAAGTTCTACACTTGAACAACTTGGGCTTTCCTCTGTGTACCAGGCCTCTATAGGCAGACAGACCAAAGCATGTATTTTCCTCATTCATCAGTTTTCAGGTGTCAGATGGGCCTGTCAGTTTCCATAATCACACAAGGCAATTCAAGTGTAAGAGTGTGTGTGTGTGTGTGTGTGTGTGTGTGTGTGTGTGTGTGTGTGCTTATGTGTACATGCATACATGCCTACATGCATGAATAACTGTGTTTGGATTATGTACTATTTAGCACATGTAAGATACATTAGAATTGTTCTGGAAAACTCCAATTATTAAACTCTGAAAATGTAACCTGGCCCCTCTTCATCTGTATCCACTGAGCACTAAAATTATTTATTTTAATCTGATCAATATATTATACCTTTACTTATAACTGTCTTTCTACTCTTGCCACTTAACAAACAATATGTATTAGTTACCCTATCATTGTGCTAACCAAAATTCAGGCAGATATAACTTGAGATAAAGGGCTGATCTGGTCTAACAGTATCAAAGATGTTTCAGAGCATCATGGAAGGGATGGCATGATAGAGAGCATGGTCTCTGTGGCAGTGGGATAATAAGGTATTGGCTGTTTACATTGTGGTGGGTCAAGAAGCAGCAAGAATACGTCAAGGATGGCTATATCCTTTCTACTAGCTGGGATCATGTCCTCAAGGTTCTACAACCTCTAACACGGTGCCACCAGCCAAACAAAATCACTTAAAAAGATGAGGTATGTCACTGTGGGTGTGGGCTCTAAGACCCTCACCCTAGCACCTGGGAGCCAGTCTTCCACTAGCAGTGTTCAGATGAAAATGTAGAACTCTCAGCTCCTCATGCACCATTCCTGCCTGGATGCCACCATATTCCAGCCTTGATGATAATGGACTCAACCTCTGAACCTGTAAGCCAGTCCCAATTAAATGTTGTCATAATATGAGTTGTCTTGGTCATGGTGTCTCTTCACGGCAGTAAAACCCTAACTCTGACAGATAGATGAGCTCAGTGATAAAATTAACCAGCTTCTAGCATCTCAGAACACTGTGAAGGTCAACAAAGAGCACAGTGATAAATTGACTGATTCCAAATGTGCATAAATAGTCTAAAGGTTTCTAAGTATGCCATAGAAGATAATCTTCTCTCTAGCAGTCACAGAACTTAAGTTTTGGAAAACTAAACTGACGGCCTCATTATAAGCTTAATAGAAAATTCAAGTCCTAGCCTTAGAGAGTGTCAGCACTTAAAGTAAGGCTATCAATTGGTAAAGAATGAGATCAAATAACTTTGGATGAGGCTATGTGGAAGGACCCTATTGAAGCTGAGAATCTGAATCCTCAGATTTACAAGGATTTGCCTTACCTGAAGAAGTGGTACCCTCAGCCTCACCTCCTAAAATACTGTGGGTTTTGCCTCACAAGCCCAGAAGACATGCCCTTTACTAATCCTATAAGACACAAAATCAGTGAGAGGGGACCAGCACATTTGAAATACTGTAGAGATTCTGAAGAAATTAATCTTTCATCATCTGCCAGTAGTGAATTTCTTTGAAGTAAAGGCCAGGCAAGATAATACTGATGTCCCTCAGGGCCCACCAATAGTTGCCTCTAGACCTAAAACAAGATTTAAGGCAAAGCAGTCTCCTAGAGGGGAGATAGAAAGGATAGTCCATGAGGAGGTACACTATACTACTAAAGAACTTAATGAGTTTGTTAATTAAACAAGCAGAAGTCTGGGGAATGTGGGTGAAAATGGATTTTAAAGATATGGATAATGGTGGAAGAAACTTGAAACTGAGTCAGGCTGAGTTTGTTGATATAGGCCTTCTGAGCGGAGATTCTAGGTTTAACATGGAAGCTTACACAGTTAAAGAAGGTGTCAAAAGTTTGAATGGTTGGCTGAAGCATTTCTCAAAAGATGACCTACTGAAAAGGAGTTGGAGATGCCTGATATCCCTTGGCTTAGTATTGGTGAAAGAACTGTTAAGGCTCAGGGAAATCACTTTGCCTCTATCACTTTACAATGCTAAAGTGGAGTTGATGCTGTGTAAGACCTAATTCTCCATAGTCTCAGAAGACCAGCCCTTCACGAATCCTATAAGACATTAAATGGTGAGGGGCACCAGCACATTTGAAGGGTTTTGTTGTTGCCCTTTTCTGTAGAGCTGGAGATGCTGCTGCTCATTTGGATGAATACAAAGAAATGGTTTTAACTGGGCTGAAAGACATCAGGGACTGGTGGCAGCATTGAAATGCCAGAGGCAAAGTGAGCAGGGTTACTTAATGGGCAGCATAGACAGAACAGTGCTTGTAATGACCTAGCCTGTAATGGTCAGCACAAGCAAAATGAATTTTATGACTCAAATGGACCTTTCGTACTGGCTAATCCATCATACTGTGTCCAGGCATGAAATAAATAAGAAGCCTACTCAATTTTTGTTTGATCTGTATAAGAGGAACTTTTCTCAAACAAATAAAAAAAAAAAAGGCTACATTGGATCACAGCAAAAGGCAATCTCAGCCAGTGAATCAATTTCCAGACTTGAGCCAGTTTGCAGAGCCAAAACCACTTGAATGAAATGATGGCTAGGTTTCCCTGAGGAAGGACTTTGACAAAATACCTAAAAGTTTTGTGGTTACCCTTTCTCCAGTTCTTCCCAGAGGGACCTAAGACCTTTCACAAGGGTCACTGTACACTGAGGGAAAGGGAACAATCAGATTTTTCTGGGACTATTGGATACAAATCATTTACACTTCTAACACCAAATCGCAGCTTTTATCTACCACAAATTCACAACACAAAATGTATTTCTATAAAGTATTAATACTTATCATTTTAGAGGCAACTTAACAGGTATATGTATCCCTGCTTTTTAAAAAACATTTTATTCGTTTACATTTTCAAATGATATGTTCCTTCCCAGTTACCCCTCCACAAACCCCCTTCCCATCCCCCTTCTTCCCCCTCCCCTTTGCCTCTATGAAAGTGCTCCTCCACCTACTCACCCACTCCTCCATCATGCCTTTAGCATTCCCCTATGCTGGGGCATCAAGACCCCCCCCCCATTGATGTCAGATAAGGCCAACCTCTGCTACATATGTATCTGGAGCCATGGCTCCCTCCATGTATACTCTTTGGTTGGTAGTTTAGTCCCTGGGAGCTCTGGGTGGTCTGGCTAGTTGATACTGTTCTTCGTGTGGGGTTTCAATTCCCTTCAGCTCTTTCAGTCCTTCCCCTACCTCTTCCACTGGGGTCCCTGGGCTCAGGCTGATGGTTGGCTGTGTCTGTATTGGTCAGGGAACAGCAATACTGAGCTCCTGTCAGCATGGGCTTCTTGGCATCAACAATAGTGTGGGGGGGTTGGTGTCTGCAAATGGATGGATCCCTAGGTGGGTCGGTCTCTGGATGGCCTTTCTTTTAGTTTTTGTTCCACTTTTAGTCTCTGTATTTCCTTTAGACAAGGTATGCCTACTCTTAAAGGCATATTTTTTTTTGCCATGTATCTTCTGCCAGTCTATTTAAAAATTCTATTATGCATTCCTAACTCAAGCATGATCCATTGTATAAAATAGACAGTTCAAAACCATCCAGAACATAATATTGGTATCTTTCTTAGCATGCAATATACATTTTTCCATATACCCTCTCTATTCCTTAATAGAAATTTTATGGGAACTGGAGAGATGGCTCAACGGTTAAGAGCACTGGTTGTTTTCCTAGAAGACCTGGGTACAGTTCCTAGTACCCACATGTCTATAACTCCTGATAGAGGGGATCTGATATTCTCATACAGATATACATGCAGGCAAAATACCAATGCCCATAAGAAATAAAAATAAATCTTTAAAAGAAAGAAAAGAAAAAAGAAAAGAAATCCTGTTATTGTGATGACATATTGACCTGATTTCAGTGTTTGTGGCTCAAATAAAAAATAAATAAATAAATAAATAAATAAATAAATAAATAAATAAATAAAACTTCTTCAATGTCCTTCATCATCAAGGACATGCAAATCAAAACAACCCTGAGATTCCACCTTACAACAGTCAGAATGGCTAAGATCAAAAACTCAGGTGACAGCAGATACTGGTGAGGATGTGGAGAAAGAGGAACACTCCTCCATTGTGGTGGAATTGCAAGCTGGTACAACCCCTCTGGAAATCAGTTTGGTGGTCCCTCAGAAAATTGGATATAGTACTACCGGAGGACCCAGCTATACCACTCCTGGGCATATACCCAGAAGATGTTCTAAAATGTAATAAGGACACATGTTCCACTTTGTTCATAGCAGCCTTATTTATAATAGCCAGGAGCTGGAAAGAACCTAGATGTACTTCAACAGAAGAATGGGTACAGAAAATGTGGTACATTTATACAATGGAGTACTACTCAGCTATTAAAAATGATGAATTCATGAAATTCTTAGGCAAATGGATAGAACTAGAAAATATCATCCTGAGTCAGGTAACCCAATTGCAAAAGAAAACACATGGTATGAACTGACTTATAAGTGGATACTAGCCCCCAAACTCCAAATAACCAGGATTCAATTCACAGACTACATGAAGCTCAAGGAAAAGGAAGACCAAAGTATGGGTACTTCAGTCCTTCTTAGAAGGAGAACAAAATACTCACAGGAGCAAATACGGAGATAAAGTGTAGAGCAGAGACTGAAGTAAAGGCTATCCAGAGACTGTCCCACCTGGGGATTCATCCCATATGAAGTTATCAAAACCAGACATTATTGTGGATGCCAAGAAGTGCATGTTGAAAGGAGCATGATATGGCTGTCTCCTGAGAGGTCCTGCCAGAGCCTTACAAATACAGAGATGGATGCTCGCAGCCAATCATTGGACTGAGTACAGGGTCTCTAATAGAGAAGTTAGAGGAGGGACTGAAAGAATTGAAGGAGTTTGCAATTCGATAGGAAGAACAACAATATCAACCAACCAGACCCCCCAGAACTCCCATCATCAACAAAGGAGCACACATGGTTCCAACTGCATATATAGCAGAGGATTACCTTGTTATACATCAATGGAAGGAGAGGTCCTTGGTCATATGAAGGTTTGATAGATGCCCAGTGTAGGTGACCTGAGAGCGGGAGGTGGGAGTGAGTGGGTGGGTGAGTGGAGGAACATGCTCATAGAAGCTGGAGGAGGGAGGATGTGATTGGGAGGGAGGGAAACTAGGAAAGGGGATAACATTTGAAATGTAAATAAAGAAAATAGCCAATTAAAAGAAAACGATGTGGGAAAAAAAAAACTTCAACATGACTAGTTTTTGGCATTTTCCCCGAATATCTTGTTTATTTGAAGATCAGGGCTTTATTAGAGTTACACTATGCTCATGATAAACCCTACATACAAGGAAGTGACTATGAAAAACCCCAGCAGACACTCTTCTTTTCTCCCTCTTTCAAGTCTCGTCCTATAGCTAAGAACATAGCAGTGATTTACTGCTGGGACACCTCATGAAACAGAGAACAAAGTCTGCTTGTAAATCACTCCAGGCTTGTATTTGAGTGGAGAAGAACTGTATGAAGCAAGGGCAGATACTGCGAGCCCAGGCATATGCCTTAAAGTTCTGCCAGGAAGGAGCAGATGAACCCAGTCTAGTCGCACTTATCCCACCAACAATAGCACACAGTAACTATGTTAGCTAATCTGCTGCACTCTGAGTTTTTCTTCCTAATGCTCCTACTGTGTTTGACTGGATGGATTAGTCAGTTTACTTCTGACAGAGCCCCACACCTAGGCTAGCAAAACAGCCAGGAAAGTTCTACATCAACGCTGCAGGTAATGGTCTAGAGTACTGCAGGTGCTCTTCATCTGTAGCTTTGGGGATTAAGCCTTCAGGCTTCACTCTTGCAGCAAGCCCCTCTCACCCTACTGGCTCCCACCTCAGCACTTTCCTGGGAAAGCTCTAGTTCACTGGGGAATGAATCCTTCATGAGGAAATTAAACAGCAGGTATAGCCAAATTTATTGTACATCTTAAAAATCCTATCATGCAGGGATTGTAGCCATACAGTTGTTTGCATTTTTTATTCTTTATTCAGTACTAAAGATTGAACCAAGAGCCTTAGGTATCTGGGCAAGCACTGAAACACTGTGCTATATTCCCAACCATTGCTTTAAATCTTTAACTAATATATAACCACTGTGTGTATTTATAGAGAATAATCGCCTAAAACATTCTTTTAATTCTCAGAGTGGGGAACATTCAAAGTCCTTTCTGCTAACTACTTGGACATATACAGTTCTTTATAATTAACTGTAGAATGTGGGAAGCTATTCCCCCTGTCCAATTGCAACCTTACACTGACCACCCTTTCTCTCTCCTTCCCTCTGCTTTTCCCTTTCCAGCCACTGGGAACCATTATTCTATACTGTTAATCATTGGATCAACTCTTAAGCTTCCAGAAATATGAGAACATGCAATATTTTAGACATAGAATTATTTTAGTTCTTATTGCAAAACAAATGCTGCTTAGCCAGGTTGAGGATATGACTCGGTGAACAAAAGTTTGCAGGAAGCATAAGAATCTGAATTTGGGTCCCCAGAATCCATGCAAAAAAAGAAGAAGAAGAAGAAGAAGAAGAAGAAGAAGAAGAAGAAGAAGAAGAAGAAGAAGAAGAAGAAGAAGAAGAAGAAGA
>NC_034592.1:2975117-2975951 GCF_900095145.1 Mus pahari | reverse complement strand
AATCCCAGCACTTGGAAGGCAGAGACAGGCGGATTTCTGAGTTCGAGGCCAGCCTGGTCTACAGAGTGATTTCCAGGACAGCCAGGTCTGAACAGAGAAACCCTGTCTAAAAAAAAAAAATAGAATTCTTGGTTCTTCAAACACCAAGTCTACCTGGATGCTGCCGTGCTTTCCGATGAAAGTGGACTGAACCTCTGAAACTATAAGCCAGCCTCAATTAAATATTTTCTTTTATAAGAGTTGCCTTTGTCACAGTGTCTCTTCCCAGCAATGAAACCCTAACTAAGACAGAGATCCTGCCTCAAAACTGAAATAGAGAACAATGAAAGAAGACATCTTATATCAGACGTTGACTTCTTTATGAACATGTATGCTTGCGCACACACATGCACACAAACACACACACACACATACACAAATTTCTAAAATGTTATTGAGCCATAATTTCTGTTTAAGTTTCCTTTCTATTGCTGGGATAAAGACCATGATCAAAAGCAACTTGTACAAAGAACAGGTTTATATTGCCTTACAGATTACAATCCATGAGGTAGAGAAACCAAAGCTGGAACTAAAGCCCTGGCCATGGAGGAATGCTGATGACTAGCTTCCTCCCCATCAGCTACTCAGCCTGCTTTCTTATGCCACTCAGGTCCACAAACCTAGAGGTGTCACTGTCCCCAGGAGCCCATATCTATATAGTCTGGGCCCGCACACATCAAACATTAATCAAGAAAATGTCCTAATAGAAAGACAACACTGACATGGAAACTGAACAACACTCTTCTCAATGACAACTTGGTCAAAGATGAAATAAAGAAAGAAATTAAAGACTTT
>NC_034592.1:2970515-2975106 GCF_900095145.1 Mus pahari | reverse complement strand
ATTTGAAATGCAAATAAAGAAAATATCTAATAAAATAATAAATTAAAATTTAAAAAGAAAGAAAGAAAGAAAATGTCCTACAGACTAGCCTACAGGAGAATCTGGTGTGGGCGTTTTCTCCATTGAGATTTCCTCCTCCCAACTGACCCATTTTCTTTCAGGTTGTCTAAATAAATAAATATATAACCAGTACAATTGACCTCTTGTCAACTCAACATACTAATACAAGACTATCAATTTTGAGAGTTCCTCAAAATATTAATACATCACTATTAAGTTTGAGTTTCTCAAGGAATCTATCAGGGCTGTTTATGTGACATATTTTGAATTGAGAATCTGTGGTTTTTGGTCAGTTTGGCAGAAGACTCAGCTGTGATTAACAAGCTGTGATATCAGCATTATTGAGGTGAAACCTTTGGGAAATGTTTCTGTAGGATCAGCACACATACCTATGGTCCAGAGGAAGCCAGGGCTACATCTCAAGTTGGCAGCTAAACTTAGTAATATGCAAGAGAATTCCAGGTAGTAGTTTTGGTGAACTCTTTAAACTAACCTCTGAAATTTTACAACTGAGAACTCCACCACTTGCATTGCTCTTAACACAGCTACTTTCTAAGCTCCAACAGAACAGACATTAATCTTTAAATATTGAATGGCTTTTTCAGACCAAAGTTCCAAACACTTCCACAAACTTTCCAAAAGAACAACATGGCCAGGTCTGTCACAGTAATAATTCATGATCCTTGTACCATTCTAGTTTCTGGTTTGCTTTCTATTACAGTAATAAATATCTCCATGGGAAAATACAACTTGGGAAGGAAACAGTTTACTTCCACTTATATTTTACAGTCCTCCATGGATGTAAATATGGGCAGGAACTCTCTCTAGGCAGGATCCTGGAGGTATAAACTAAAGCATAGGCCATAGTGGGATGTTGCTTAGTGGCTTGCTCCATTGGATTTACTCAGTCTGCTATTTAACACATACCCAGAACTACAGAACTACATACCCAGGGATGATGCCATCCATAGTGGGTGAGCCCTCTCACATCAATCATTAGTCAAGAACGATGTTCCACAAACCTACGTACAGGCCAATCAGATGGAGGCATTTTCTCAACCAAGGTTCCCTCTTCCCTGATGAGTCTTCCTTAGGTCAAGTTGACAAATAAATGAACCAGCATAGAAGTTGTATGAAACAATGACCAAAGCAAATCTTTCCCTCAGTTATTCCACCAAGTATTTTGTCACAATAGCAAGAAAAGAAATGGATACTCTGGCCAGGGGCAGAGCTGCCCATAGACATTAGAGTGCACATTCAGGAATACAGGCTTGGCCTTGGGATTTGCTTAGAACTGATGGGCTCCTCTTGGAACAGTAAGACTACTGGAGAAACTATGTCTTGCCTCTTCTCTCTACATCTGGCCATCATTAAGGAAGAAACTAACCATTCACTGATGAGATTGCCCATTTGGAGAATTTCACCCTAGAAAAGTCTTTACTGCTCAGGTAGTGAGGCCTTTAGGAAATGACTGCAGCTGTATTCTGCAGCACAGAAAACACATTATCACAGAGGCAGCACTGCCACCTCTAAGCATGTAATACAGACTCAGTTTAAACTTCTGTGGAAGGTCTGAGATTAAGTGGAAGAATACTTATAGCCTCTGGGTGGAAATCTGTTTCACAAGCTTGAATAAAATAAAGGGGGGAAAGTATGATTCTAAGTCACCTCTCAAGAGCTTAGTAACCTTGGTGATTTGAATTCAGTAATGGTCTTCTACCCTTATCATGGAGGCAATTCTTACACAATACACAGGTGGGAGAGTCAGCTATATTTGATAATGAGAAAGGACCAAAAATGCACTTACTATTTTCTTTTAATCATTCCTGGGCATCCTATTGAAAGTGTCTGACTCAAGACACTTGAGGAACTCCTTACCATCATCCCCCTTTTCAATGACAGCCATCACATCATGTTAAAGAAATTAATGAGTCAAAAGCAAGTAATAAAACATGGTAATGATAGTATTGGATCTTATCATTTGCATGCCTCTTCTCTTTTCTGGGAATGGAGAAATGATGTCTTTCAGCTTAATACTTTAACTTTAGAAACTGATGTCAAAGCCCAAGAACAATGCACATTTTTCATGTTTAAACTAAAACATACCCTCAAAGGAACTAGAAATAGCCTTACTGTAAAGACAATAAATCTGATTTTATCTGTTTCTAAAGGATTAAAAATCTCACATTCTGAATCATTCACCAGGTGGTACAAAGCCAAATAGAGCACACACAAGACATAGCCATACCTTTTGCATTAGTAAAATTCAAGACAAATAAACTTGTCTTTAATCGTGATATTATTTTAATGTTCTAGGGTCATGACTCCTAAAAATACATATAAACATGATACATTTAAAGCTCCAAACAGTGTGTGAATGCAAATAACCTCAAGGAAAGAGTTTACAGTAGCAACCATGAGTATTTCTAAACTGTGTTCTTCACAAACCTAGTGTTCAAGCATGTTAAAGGATACCATGTAAGATTTTTAAAAGAAAGTTCAACAGGGTCTGTGTGATAGCTCAGAGGATCAGAGTACTTCCCAAGAAATGTGACCCGAGTTTAATCTCCAGGACTCACCAGGTAAAAAGGGAGAATCTACTCATACAAGTTGTCCTGGAATCTCACACATGCCTATAGACATACACACAAACACACACACACACACACACACACACACACACTCAGTTGTTAAGAATATTATTTGTCTTCCAGAGCACCTGAGTTCAGTCTCCAGCAACCATATGGCTGCTCATACAAAAAAAGGAAAAGTACAATACAACACAAACAGTACCAAAAGTAGTGCAGTAGTAAACGAGCCCAGAGGTTAGAACCTACACCGAGAAAGTTACAGGCATTGCTGAAAAAATAAAAGATACTGCCAATACGTATCAATAACAGTATCCCTGCTCATGGCTGTATAAGTCAAAATTTTAAGATGTCAGTAGGAACTAAAGTTACCCAAATACTTAGTATAATAATTATCAAAACCTCAGTAGTGTTTTGACCATAAATAGGAACGACCTGTCAAACACTCATAAGAAGCCCCGAAGGAACTGGAGTAACAAACCGGATAATTCTTTTCATTTATATTGTTTATTTACATTTTTATTAGATATTTTCTTCATTTACATTTCAAATGCTATTCCTTCTTAGTTTCCTATCCTATACTCCCCTATACCCTCTCCCCAACCCTGCTGCCCAACCCACCCACAGCTGCTTCTTGGCTCTGGAATTCCCCTATACTAGGGCATATAATCTTCGCAACACCAAGGGCCTCTCCTCCCATTAATGGCCCACTAGGCCATCCTCTGCTACATATGCAACTAGAGACACAATTTGCGGGGGTCCTGGTTAGTTCATATTGCTGTGAATGGGTACTTTCTCTACCTCCTTCATTAGGGGGCACTGTGTTCCATCCAATAGATGATTGTGAGCATCCACTTCTGTATTTGCCAGGCACTGGCAAAGCCTCACAAGAGATATCAGAGTCCTGTCAGCAAAGTCTTGCTGGCATATACAATAGTGTCTGGGTTTGGTGGTTGTTTATGGAATGGATCTCCGGATGGTGCTGTCTCTGGATGGTCCTTCCTTCCATTTCAGCTCCAAACTTTGTCTCTGTAACTCCTTCCATGGGTATTTTGGTCCCCATTCTAAGAATGAATGAAGTATCCACACTTTGGTCTTCCTTCTTGACCTTCATGTGTTTTGCAAATTGTATCTTGGGTATTCTAAATATCTAAGCTAATATCCACTTGTCAGCATATTATGTGTGTTCTTTTGTGACTGGGTTACCTCACTCAGGGTGATATTTTCTAGTTCTATCCATTTGCCTAAGGATTTAATAAATTCATTGTTTTTAATAGCTGAGTAGTAGTCCATTGTGTGAATTTACCACATATTTTGTATCCATTCTTCTGTTCAGGGACATCTGGGTTCTTTCAGCTACTGGCTATTATAAATAAGACTGCTATGAACAAAGTGGAGCATGTGTCCTTATTACAATTTGGAACATCTTCTGGATATATGCCCAGGAGAGGAATTGTGGGATCTTCTGGTAGTACTATATCCGATTTTCTGAAGAATGGCCAGACTGATTTCCAGAGTTGTTGTACCAGCTTACAATCCCACCAGCAATGGAGGAGTGTTCCTCTTTCACCACATCCTCACCAGCATCTGCTGTCACCTGAATTTTTTATCTTAGCCATTCTGACTGGTGTGAAGTGCAATCTCAAGGTTGTTTTGATTTGTATTTCCCTGATGATTAAGGCCTTTGAACAATTTTTCAGGTGTTTCTTAGCCATTCAGTATTCCTCAGCTGAGAATTCTTTGTTTAGCGCTATAGCCCATTTTTTAATAGGGTTATTTGATTTTCTGGAGTCCAGCTTCTTGGGTCCTTTGTATATGTAGGATATTAGTCCCCTATAAGATTTAGGATTGGTAAAGATCCTTTCCCAATCTGTTAGTGGCCTTTTTGTCTTATTGACAGTGTCTTTTGCCTTATAGAAACTTTGCAATTTTATGAGGTCCCA
>NC_034592.1:2945166-2969770 GCF_900095145.1 Mus pahari | reverse complement strand
TAGTTAGAGTCACACCAAGGTATTTTATATTATTTGTGACTATTGTGAAGGGTGTTGTTTCCCTAATTTCTTTCTCAGCCTGTTTATCCTTTGTGTAGAGAAAGGCCACTGATTTGTTTCAGTTAATTTTATATCCAGCTACTTCAATGAAATTGTTTACAGGTTTAGGAGTTCTCTGGTGGAATTTTTAGGGTCACTTATATATACTATCATATCATCTGCAAATAGTAATAATTTGACTTCTTCCTTTCCAACTTATATCCGCTTGATCTCCTTTTGTTGTCTAATTGCTCGGGCTAGGACTTCAAATACTATAATTAATAGATAGGGAGAAAGTGGTCTAGTCCCTGATTTTAGTGGGATTGCTTCAAGTTTCTCTCCAAGTTAGTTTGATGTTGGCTACTGGTTTGCTGTATATTGCTTTTATTATGTTTAGGTATGGGCCTTGAATTCCTGATCTTTCGAAGACTTTTATCATGAATGGATGTCAGGCTTTGTTAAATGCTTTCTCTGCTTCTAAAGAGATGATCATGTGGTTTTTGTCTTTGAGTTTCTTTATATAGTGGATTATGCTGATGGATTTCTTTATATTAAACCATCCCTGCATCCCTGGGATGAAGCCTTCTTGATCATGATGGATGATCGTTTTGATGTACTCTTGGATTTAGTTTGTGAGAATTTTATTGAGTATTTTTGCATCAATATTCATAAGGGAAATTGGTCTGAAGTTCTCTTTCTTTGTTGTGTCTTTATGTGGTTTAGGTATCAGAGTAATTTTGGCTTCATAGACTAAATTGGGTAAAGTACCGTCTGTTTCTATTTTGTGCAGTAGTTTGAGGAGAATTTGAACTAGGTCTTCTTTGAAGGTCTGATAGAACTCTGCACTAAACCTTCTGTTCCTGGGCTTTTTTGCTTTGGGAGACTACTAATGACTGCTTCTATTTCTTTAAGGGAAATGGGGCTGTTTAGATTCTTAATCTGATCCTGATTTAACTTTGGTACCTGGTAACTGTCTAGAAAATTGTCCATTTCATCCAGGTTTTCCAGTTTTGTTGAGTAAAGCCTTTTGTAGTAGGATCTGATGATGTTTTGGATTTCCTAGGGTTCTGTTGTTATGTCTCCCTTTTCATTTCTGATTTAGTTAATTAGGATACTATCCCTGTGTCCTCTAGTTAGTCTGGCTAAGGGTTTATCTATCTTGTTGCTTTTCTCAAAGAACCAGCTCCTGGTTTGGTTTATTCCTTGTATCATTCTTTCTGTTTCCACATAGTTGATTTCAGCTCTGCATTTGATTACTTCCTGTCATCTACTCATTTTGGATGAATTTGCTTCCTTTTATTCTACAGCTCTTAGGTGTGCTGTCAAGCTGCTAGGGTATGCTCTCTCTAGTTTCTTTTTGGCAGCACTCAAAGCTATGAGTTTTCCTATTCAGACTGCTTTCATTGTGTCCCATAAGTTTGGGTATATTGTGGCTTCATTTNCATTAAACTCTAAAAAGTCTTTAACTTCTTTCTTTATTTCTTCCTTGACCAAGGTATCATTGAGTAGAGTGTTGTTCAGCTTCCATGTGAATATTGGCTTTCTATTATTTATGTTGTTATTGAAGATCAGCCTTAGTCCATGGTGATCTGATAAGATGCATGGGATAATTTCAATATTTTTGTATCTGTTGAGGCCTGTTTTGTTACCAATTATATGGTCAATTTTGGAGAAGGTACCATGAGGTTCTGAGAAAAAGGTATATCCTTTTGTTTTAGGATAAAATGTTCTGTAGATATCTGTTAAATCCATTTGCTTCATAACTTCTGTTAGTTTCAATGTGTCTCTGTTTAGTTTCTGTTTCCAGTACCTGTCCATTGATGAGAGTATGGTGTTGAAGTCTTCCACTATTCTTGTGTGAGGTGCAATGTATGCTTTGAGTTTTACTATAGTTTCTTTAATGAATGTGGATGCCCTTGCATTTGGANCATAGATATTCAGAATTGAGATTTCATCTTGGAAGATTTTAGCTTTGATGAATATGAATTGCCCCCTCCTTGAGTTTTTTGATAACTTTGGGTTGGAAGTCGATTTTATTCGATATTATAATAGCTACTCTAGCTTGTTTCTTTGGACCATTTGCTTAGAAAAATTGTTTTCCTGTCTTTCACTCTGAGGTAGTGTCTGTCTTTGTCCAATGAGATGGGTTTCCGGTATGCAGCAAAATGTTGGGTCTTGTGTATATATGCAGTCTGTTAGTCTACGTTTTTTTATTGAGGAATTGAGTCCATTGATATTAAGAGATATTAAGGAAAAATAACTTTTGCTTCCTGTTATTTTTGTTCTTAGCATTGGAATTCTGTTCTTGTGGCTGTCTTAGGTTTGTTGAAGGATTACTTTCTTGCTTTTTCTAGGGTGTAGTTTCTGTCCTTGTGTTGGAATTTTCCCTTTATTATCCTATGAAAGGCTGGATTCATGGAAAGATACTGTGTGAATTTAATTTTGTCATGGAATACTTTGGTTTCTCCATCTATGATAGTTGAGAATTTTGCTGGGTATAGTATCCTGGGCTGGCATTTGTATTCTTGTAGTGTCTGTATAAACTCTGTCCAGGATCTTCTGGTTTTCATAGTCTCTGGTGAGAAGTCTGGAGTAATTCTAATTCCTTTATATGTTACTTGATCTTTTTTCCTTACTGCTTTTAATATTCTATCTTTATTTAGTGCATTTGCTGTTCTGATTAATATGTGTCAGGAGAAATTTCTTTTCTGGTCCATTCTATTTGGAGTTCTATAGACTTCTTGTATGTTCATGGGCATCTCTTTCTTTAGGTTAGGGAAGTTTTCTTCTTTAATTTTGTTGGCAATATTTACTGGCCCTTTAAGTTGATAATCTTCATTCTCATCTATNCCTATTATCCATAGGTTTGGTCTTCTCATTGTGTTGTGGATTTCCTGGATGTTTTGAGTTAGGATCTTTTTGCATTTTGCATTTTCTTTGATTGTTGTGTCCATGTTTTNTATGGAATCTTCTGCACCTCAGATTCTCTCTTCCATCTCCTGTATTCAGTTCTGATGCTCACATCTATGGTTCCTGATTTCTTTCCTAGAATTTCTATCACCAGCGTTGTCTCCCTTTGGGTTTTCTCTATTGTTTCTACTTCCATTTTCAGATCTTGGATGGCTTTGTTCAATTCCATCACATGTTTGGTTGTATTTTCCTGTAATTCTTTAAGGGATTTTTGTGCTTCCTCTTTAAGGACTTCTACCTGCTGAGCAGTGTTCTCCTATATTTTTTTTAAGTGGGTTATTAATGCCCTTCTTTAAATCCTCTACCATCATCACTGTGGTGGGAATACTGGGTTCTGATGATGCCGAGTGGTCTTGGTTTCTGATAGTAAGATTCTTAAGTTTGCCTTTCACTATCTGGTGATCTCTGGTGTTAGATGTTCTAGCTGTCTCTGGCTGGATCTTGTTTCTCCTGTGATTCTGTTAGCCTCTGTTAGCACTCCTGGGAGTCCAATTCTCTCCTGAATCCCAGTGGTCAGCGCACTCTCTGCAGGCAAGCTCTCCTCTGGCAGGGAAAGTACACAAAGGTCTAGAGCTCAGCTCTGCCTCCTGGCTGAGGATGAAAGCCCAAAGGTACCCTGTCCAGCAAGCTCTGTTGCTTCTGTGGCCCATGTGCTCTCCTGCATGGACTGGTCTTTGAGAGACCCAGGATACAAGATCAACAGGATAAATTTTTAAGGGGAAGAACAAAGTTGGAGATTTTCTGTTTCCTGGTTTCAAATGTTACTGCAATGCAGCAGAAATCCAAAAATGTAGATTCCCAAAATAAAAACATATACACACAAATGGAATTCAATGAACAGCCCAGAGTCACCTTCACATATAGAATGTGCTAGCTAGCTTTATGTCAACTAGATGCAGGCTAGAGACATTTGGGAAGAGGGATTCTCAATTGAGGGAGGAAAAAAAAGCCTCCACAGGATTTGCCTGTAAGCACTTGTGTGTGTGTGTGTGTTTTTTTTTTTAAACTGGTGATTGATGTTTGAAGTCTCAGCCAACTTTCCCTGGTGATAGCCTTGGGCAGCTGGTCCTGATGTGTATACGAAAGCAGGCTAATCAAGCCAGGGGAACAAGCCAATAAGAAGCACCCATTCATGATCTCTGCATCAACTCCCACCTCCAGGTTCCTGCCTTGAGTTCCTATTGCGACTTCCCAAATTACAAACTTAAAAAGTAACATAAATCCCTTCATCTCCAAGTTGATGTTGGCCAAGCAATGTTTTACCACAGCAATAGAAATCCTAACTAAGACATCATTCTTGGAAAGGGAGCCAAGTCTAGTTAAAGAGAAAATGGCACTCCTTTCAGGAAATGGTGCTGGAAAGGCTGGATATGCCCAAGAGTAAAAGTAGACCCTCCCCTTATACCCTAAAGAAAAGTTTGCTCAAAGTGGATCAAAGATGTAAATACGAAATACACCACCATAAAGCTTTTAAAACAAAACGTAAAGTTTCCTAACAGAAGATTGGATAGTGACTTCTTAACTGGAACAACAGAAGCACAGGCAAGGAAGGAAAAAAAAGAAAGGGGGTAAGTTAGACTACGTCAAAGTTTAAAATTCTGATGCATCAAAATACAGAATTAACAAGGAGATAAGAAAAACCCACATAGTGGGACTATTTACAAATCATATATCTGCAAAAGGGTAAACACCCAAAATATAACAGAGACTTCTACAACTTGATCAAAACAACAAATGATCTAAAAACAGCCAAAGGCTTATTTCACCAAAAGAATTTGTGCAAATGATCAGAAAACACATCTATTTTAACACTGTTCAGTAATCACTAATAATTAAGTAAATGTAAATTAAAACTAGAAGATTCAACCTACTATCTAATATCTACTGAGATACTTGCCACTTAATTTCTCAAAGAAATATATATACAACCATATTCATAATGCCTGAGAGATGAGAGCTACAGGTATCCACTGAGTTTGTTTGCAAATAAACTAAATACTGCTGAACTGACTGGTTTTGTGTATCAACTTGACACAAGCTGGAGTTATCACAGAGAAAGGGGCCTCCTTTGAGGAAATGCCTCCATAAGGCATTTTTATCAATTAGTGATCAAGGGTGGGAGTGCCCATTCTGGATGGTGCCATCCTGGGCTGATAGTCTTGGGTTCTATAAGAAAACAAGCTGAGCAAGCCAGCAGAAGCAAGCCAGTAAAGAACATCCCTTCATGGCATCTGCATCAGCTCCTGCTTCCTGACCAGCTTGAGATTCTTGTCCTGACTTCCTCTAGTGATGAACAGCAATGTGGAAATGTAAGCTGAATAAACCCTTTCCTCCCCAACTTGCTTCTTGATCATGATGCTTGTGCAGGAATAGAAATGCTTACTAATACCATTGCCTACACAGAGAGGAAAATATTACTGAGACATAGAAAGTCAAGGCATTCTTCTATCTATGCTACAACGTGGATGAACCTTGACGATGCTATTCTAAGTGAAACTGGTCAATTACATTAAAAACAAATGAGAGGTCCTTCTATTTAGATACTTAGAATAATCAAATACCTGGAATAATCAAATTCATAAAGGTTGAAAGTAGGACATTGGCTTCCAGGAGTGAAGCAGAGGAAGCTGGAGAATTGGAATTTAAACAGTAGAGAGTTTCAGTTTTGCAAAATGGAAAGATTCCTGAAGACAGGTGGTGTTGACAATGGCTCCCTGACAGTGTAGATGTGCTTACTGTGGCTGGGCTGTACATAGAAAAGTGGTTAAAATGGCAAATTGAGTGTTATGTAAATTTTGCCACAGTCATGTGAAGCACCCAAAGTACAATAGTCAAAAGAGTCTATTTTCAAGTCTGAGAAACACAAACTGATATCTTTACCGTAGCATTTCCTGTTTTGTCACTGAACAAAAGTTTCCCAGGCTTTATGGCTTGATAAAAGAAAGAGATAATGTGAAATGATATCAACCTTTCTTTGACCACACATTATTTAATTGGCAGGGTTTCCATCTCCATTATTCTTTTGCAGAACACTTTAAAAAACATTGCCTTGGGGAAATGCTGAGAGAACAGAACATAGTCAGAAAGATAACTTTAATATCCAGAAATGAATTTATTAGTGGTACAGATGTGGAATATGGACGAGTAAAGAGAGCCATAAAACTGATAAATGTTAGAGCTGTGCATTGATAAAAAACACCCCTGAAGTGCAGAAGAATGAGCTTTGAAAGACTAGCTCATAAGTTTGATCCCTTTGTAGCCCAATTAAGTTTATATCAATCAGTTCTAGCTAGCATTTCCTTGTCTTTGTGGTGTATCTTAGTTAGGGTTTCTATTGCTATGATAAAACACCATAGCCAAAAGCAACACATAGAGACACATCTCCTGTGGCATTTAATTTCACTGAATCCTTCAAATAACTCGATGAGATTTAGTTTATGGTCACCGTTTTCAAGGTGAAGAAATAATACTGTAAGAAACCAGCATGACCCTTAGGGACAATGCAAAGTAACATAAGCCTGTCATAACAAGACAAATGCTGTGAAATCTCAATTACCCTATATACCCACTGTAATCAAATTCACAAAGACGGAAACTTATTTCAATTGATCAAAATGTATTGAGCTTCTAAATTGAGTGTGCTGAGAAGATATTACTGTTTCTTGCCTGTATCTTGCTGTTGGGTGGTATTCTGATACATGCAAGAAATTTCAATGTAAGGACATGCGATAAGTCTTCTAGCAACCGAAGCATGCTTGGACAGATTGGTGCAGTGTGTAGGGTCTGCATTCAGGATCACAGGGAGTCTGTGTATAATCTTAATGTGTCTCCGGGACATCTCCATTTAAGTGTTTAGTAGACACTTTGAACTCACATATCTGAACGTCTTAGTTCTAGACAGATGACCCTGCTTCCTCTATACTCTCTGTGTCTCAGCATTAAACAATCCTATCTGATCAATCACTTAAGCCAGGTGCTTCAGATACCTTGTCTTCTCACCGAACATCACATAAGCCAGTCAATGCCGCAGAAGACATGGCATTCCATCCTTTTAAATCTACTCTGGACTGGACTACATCCATGATATTGGAGCTACATCTCTTCTAATTTACAGAGACTGCTATGTCCCCTCTTGTCTTTCTACTTACTATCTATTCATTCTAATTGCCACAGTAGACAGTAAACCATTTGAAACAAAGACATGTCTCTTCCTTGACTAATACTCTGTAGATGACTCATATCTCACCTGAAGTAAAACTCATACGTCTCTAGAGTCAGGGATCACCAGCTACCAGCATTCCTGTGTAGCTTAACTCACCCTAACCCATTCCTAATTGCATTAAATCCACTCCAGTAACACCATTTCATGAGTCACCTTTATTTTTCCTGAACACTTCCTATTTAACACTTTTGTCCTCAATCTTTGTATATCTAGAAGGCTAACTATAGGATTCTTCTATCCACCTGCCATTTTGAATTTTTGATCATATTCTAGACCTATAAAAGCCATCTCTAACCATTCTGGTACAGTGCTTTTAAAGTAGATCACTGATAACTCATTCTATATTAAAAACTGAAATTTGGAGGTTGAAGAGATGGCTTAGTGGTTAAGGACACTGGCTGCTCTTTCAGAGGTCCTGAGTTCAATTCTCAGCAACCACATGGTGGTTCCCAACCATCTATAATATGATTTGATGCCCTCTTGTGGCATGCAGGTGTATATGCAGATAGAGTATTCATAGACATAAAAAAATCTTTTTTTAAAAAAAACCTGAAATTTTGTGTATGCATTTGTTGAGCTGATTAACTTCATTGTTACAGTTAAGCTCATACAGTTGATTGCTATCATTTGGGCATGATTGTTCACATCTGGACACATGTGAAGAGAGTAAGTTTTATTATAAAGTTAGTGGGGAAAAGGGTAGCTTATTTGTTCCTTGCAGACCACCTTACACCAGATAATCCCTTACTGCAATGATGCCCTGCTCTTGTGCACTGTGAAAGAATCTGCTGAAAGGAAGTCACTATCAAAAGCAATGGTAGCCGCTGGCATTTCCCCCCTGGTATAAAAAACAAGAGACCAACAGGCATGGATTTCTGGATGTGAGCCAGTATTACCACACCCTATAAGTTGAAGCAAATTTCTAAAGTTGTACTATCAAGTATGTATAGCAAATCAATATAATCTTCAGCACCAAGACAAAAGTATTAACTTTTAGCTCCTTCTATTCACTTATTCTTTCCATGTCTATAAAAGAAAACTAAAAATTTTGCAGTTTTTAATACTATATCTAATATACTTCACAATTTGAAGTGAGAAATCTTTTCAAACACTGCCTCAGCCATGGTGCATATTATTCATTATAACCAGATACAGTAAGTGGCCAACCAGGAAGTACAGATTGATAGACTGACTGACAGGTGCAGCATTAGGCAAGGAGAGAGAGAAAGAGAGAAAGAGAGAAAGAGAGAGAGAGAGAGAGAGAGAGAGAGAGAGAGAGAGAGAGAGAGAGAGAACAGTGTTCCACTAATTGTATTGTTAAGTGATCATTAAAAATCATAGTCTTATACTGGAGAGATTGATCAATGGGTAAAGCACTTACAACACAAGCATAACGACCTGAGTTCAAATCTCCATGTGAAGCCAACCATGGTAGAAGATATCTCTTATCTCAATACTCCTCCAGCAAGATAGCAGTAAAGGCAAAGCACCCACAGAAACAGCCGTGCCAGCTAGCCTGGCGTATGGCATAGAAAAGAAACATGGATTGACACCAAAGTTTGTCCCCTTACCATCACACATGCATGGTAGTATATGTGTACCCACATTTTCACACAAACATACATACACACACGCACATCATACACACACACAAAAAAAAGTATATGAGACTGCAGCATTAGTGATTCTAACATTCTTGATAATTTTTTTCTGTTAGATTTAGTGTGTGTGTGTGTGTGTGTGTGTGTGTGTGTGTGTGTGTGTGTGTGTTCACATGTGCCATATGTGTTTAGGTGCCAGAAGAGGTTCAGATACTCTGGATGCTGGAACCAATGCTGGATGCTGAATGCTTATATCTTATAAGAACACATTCTTTTAAATGGAAGTCGTAAGCATAAAAGTATATATGCCTTGTGATTTTGTGTATGAAATATATAGATTTAAATAAGCTCTGTAAAACTGCAGGTGTGTGTCAGTGCTTGGAGTGTTTCTAGTGAATGTCACCATTTTTATTTTAATTTCATAGTTATTTTTTAAATTTAAAAAATGAGATTCATTTGTACATTTATTTATTTAGCACGTGAGTGCGTGCGTGTGTGTGTGTGTGTGTGTGTGTGTCTATCTGTGTGTCTGTGCACACGCATGGGTCACATTGTACATGTGGAGATCATAGAACAGCATACAGGAGTTGGCTTTCTCCTTCTACTACGTGAGTCCCAGGGATGGAACTCAGCAGCCCATCACTTTACCTGCTGAATCATCTCTCTGATGCCCACAATAGTAGACTCTTTTTTGAACCATCTTTACCAGTTCTGTGGGAATATATCTGCTTTCTACGTTTTCTTTTGTAACCACTCCTGGTATTATTGTCCAAAAAGTTCCTTGTAAAAATATTTTTATTTTTCTAACTCAAAATATTTTAGGATATATTACAGAAAATTGAACAAGCTTTGCGTGCAAAGTCTACAACTTTAATGAATGAGATATCATATAACATTTGTGCTTATTAATTTCATAATGTTGGTGTTTGTATGAAGAGTTACAACCAATAGAAGAGTTTATTAAAACTGCAGGCTTTATTCCATTGTGGCTTTTCTGTATTAACTTTAATGATATATTTTGCTAAAAGCAATTACTATTTAAATCTTTAAAACTGTTGATTTATTATTTTGATAATTGAATTCATTGTTGGAGAACACATCTTTATCAAACACTAAAAATTGTCTATAACTTCTTCATCCTCAGAATACACTGAAGTGGCAGATTTAATTTAACTTGTGTCAAACTGTAACTTAAAGAGATAGAGATCACAAAACTCCTATGAAACCTTGAATTCAGAAAATTCAAGGGCTACAGAGATGGCCCACTCATTAAAATTGCTTACAGCTCATCTAGAGGACCTGAGTTTGGTTCCAGCATCCAAAGTATCTGAAACTCTTCTGGCACCTAAACACATATGGCACATGCGAACACACACACACACACACACACACACACACACACACACTAAATAAATAAATCTAAGAGAAAAATTACCAAGAATGTTAGAATCACTAATGCAAAGATGCATGTACTGTAAGCAACGTTCAGAAACTGTTGTAAAGGAACAATGAGTACAATCAACCATATCTCGATTTGTATGTCTAACTGTATCATGTTTGTCTGTCAACATCTTAGGGTTACTATTACCAACCATAACGAAAAGCAACTTGGGAAGAAAAGGATTTCTGTGGCTTGCACTTCCACATCACTGTTCATCACTGAAGGAAGACTGGGCTGTGGAACCTAGAGGCAGGAGCTGCTGCACAGGGCACAGATGGGTTCTTGCTCCTCATCACTTGTTCAGTCTGCTTTCTTATAAACCCCAGAATCTCCAGCCCAGGGATAGCACCACCCCAATGGACTGAGTTTTCTCCCATCAATCACTAATTAAGAAAATGCCCCGCGGGGTTTCGTACAGCCTGATAAATGGAGGCATTCTCTTAATTGTATTTCCCACTTCCCAGAATACTTTAGCTTGTGTCAAGTTGACATAAAACTAGCCAGAACAGTCTATCTATTAGCCCCTATATTCAACACACAAAAATAAATAAAGGACATAGAAAATTACAAAAGAAAATTCATGAAGAAAAAAACTTGAATTTGTACCAGTAAATGTTTCTTTTCACCTGACATTTTATTTTATTTCAGCTGCAAGTGATCATGAAAAAGCAACCAACTAGCCAGTAAATTTAATTAAAATTTTGGCCTACAAAGTCAATTTTGAACAATGGCACCACAGAGAAAATGCTTCCAGTAAATCCTTAGTTTCCAGCAGTTTCAAACACCTGTCCTTAATGTAGTCCCACATAATGTAACAAATTAAGGATTCAAAGACGTACAAAGGTTAGATCCAGAAAATAACTAGATGCAGTTGAAAATGACCCTGTTTTCAGAAAGAAGGAACTGGAGATTCTTGCCTACCCAGTCCATGAGCTCATGATAAATGGAGCAGGATAGACCTGCATCCTCATGCTTTGAGGGAGGAGTGGCAGGTCATTTTTCCAGAAGAGTTCAAAGCAGGAAGAGATGTTTCTGACAAAAAATGATTTACAGTGACCCTTCCATTACTCTTGCGTGTTCTCAGCAGAAAGACAGGCAGGACACTCAGGGTGATGTTTTGTGGGTAGTAATGATGTCATTACCGACATGTTTTAGATAAGATTTGATGAGCATCTACTACAAATATGCCAGGCAATCATCCAACACTGAGGATATATCTTTGTAAGTACAAAGGTAGCAAGCCTGCTATTAGAGAGACTGCACACTATAAAAGAAAAGTAGCCATCAGCCATGGATAATTCATGTTGCTGTGTACATGCTGGGTTTGATATTAAATCCCTATGTAGCCGAGGCTGAATCCCAAACTCACCATGCAGCCAAACTGGCTTGGATTTCTACTGCTTCAGACTCCCAAGTACAGGGATTTCAAGTATGCAGCACCATATTCAGCGTCTATGGAAATTATTAACACATACTTCTTAATGGACAGTTATGACATACATTCTTTGCAAAAACAGAGAGACATGGACATATGGACACACACACACTCACAGGCTCATACTCTCAGATACTCTTACAACTTCAGAAATGAAATCAGGTAATTATAGAATTGGCCAGTTGGGTGCCCACAAATACAATAAAATTACTCATGGGACAAAAAGTCAAAAAATATTGGCTACTATATCTTTGTCTAGGAGCAGAGCCTACAGGATCCTTGACTTGGTGAGAAGCCTCTTGCAAATGTGTTAGCCATTTTCATCAAGCAGAGCCTGGCTCCTGGTCCACCTGTGTTGAGATGCACCATCTTCCTTTCACCCTTCCACATGAACAGCTTTGAGTTCAGGTTGTGTCCCTTTCATTGGAAATATCAAAGCTCCCTGGAGAAAACTACAACAGAGGGCAAGGAGATGGTTCAGTGGGTAAAGTGTTCTGACACAGGCATGGTGGCCTGAGTTTGGAAGCACCAGCAACCACATCAAGGGCTAGGCAGGGCAGCACATGCCTGTTTCCCCAACCCTGGGAAAGTGGAGTAAGAAGGACCCCTGAGATTCACTGACCAATCAGTCTGGCCAAGGAGGTGAGCTCTAGGTTCAGTACAAACCAGGATTAAAATATGAGATTGAGATTGGTTGAAGAAGGCATCTGACATTGATCTTTGCCTGCACACACACACACACACACACACACACACACACACACACACACACACACACATGCATGACCACCAATACATGTCATGCATGAATGTATAAATACCATGAAAATGTATGAAACCACAGCATGTTCTCCTAAAGTACCAACTTCTGACTGAGTCCACTTTCTTATACAGAGAACTGCTATTTGTTCAGACTCTAAAATGATGCACACATGCCTCTGGCACTGTTTCAGTTTCCTCTGAAGTCTTAGGACAATGGAGAAAGAGCTCCGTTTAAAACCATATCAATTTTCTTCTGACTATATCTTAAGCAATTATCTAATAACTTACAAAGTCCCTTCAGTTGACTGTACAGGGCTGCAAGGGCAGCTCTGTGGCCAGCCACTTACCTAGCATGTGAAAAGCCTTGGAGACAATCCCCTATACTACCCAAAATGAGCAAATTAATGAATAGGTCTAGGACAGAAACATCCACAGCAATTTGCAAGGTGTCAGTGTAGACTGCTAAGGTCCCAAAAGAGTCTCTCATTTCAGAGTGCCTTCCCTGTGGCTAGAGGGCAAGAGGAAAGACTGGAAGCTACACCGAGCAGAGAAGGATGAGGGAGCTGGGGAAGGATGGCTATTTACACTCCTGTAATGAGCCAATTTCCAAGCCCAGTGAAGCTGAGATCACCCACAAAAATGAAATGGCATCGGCACCCAGAATTCAGTCAGGTATATTTGTGCCCGGTTCTATGGCTGAATATGAAATGAGCTCACAGAGGGATTACCACCCCGGTCAATGGCTTTAGAACACTGATTTCCCCAGTGCTGAGAACACAATGTAGCAAAACAACAACAACAAAACCACTGCTATTCATGGTGCCTCTCGACAGGATTTTTCAAATGTTCAGTTCCTGAGAAACTTAAATAGTCATATCTCTTCACTATTAAATACACATGTTATATGTTATCAATAAGACCTGCCTCTTATCATTAAAGAAAAAAGATCGAAGCTGTCCCTAGAGTCTATGGTATCTAGGTCATGTCAGTGAGAAACTTCTGGATTATCTTGATTTTTCAACACTTACTTGGTTGAAGCTTTATTAGTCACAAACCAGAAAGTTTGCCAAGACCTGAGCACACAGGCATACACAGAGACACATGTGCACACACACACACACACACACACACACACACACACACACACACACACAAGCATATCCAACGCCATTTAACTAATAATTTTAAAAATGCAAAAGTCCTCAGGGACAATAACAACAAAAGCACCTTTTGGAAATGACTTCATTTCAATTTAGAAAGTTAATACATGAATGGTTTTCTAACAGACAATGATCTCAATGCAAGGTGTATAACTGAAAGGCTCACATGATTGATTATGAGTATGCTTTTAAAAAGGTAGAGCATCTACAGATAGGTATTGTGACACAAATGACTTTCCTTGTGTATTATATAGATTTGTGTACCTTGGGGTAGATTTCACAGTCCCTGCCACACATTTGTTTCTTTCCTGAGTGGGAAGAGATGCCTGAGACAGTTGGAAGCAATAAAGCAACACAATACTTACTGTTATTCATGGTCGCAAGTTTGCCGAGCAACTCATTTTGTTTCTTCCCTTGTTACACAGCAAGGTGATATTTCTCAGTTTCCCTAGAGAAACAGGTTCTTGCAGCTGACTTCTATACAAATGCAAAAGAACCCAAACATGCAACTTGTCATGGATGGCCCAAGGGGAGATAAAGAAGACACACTAATTTCCCGTCAGATGCAGATAACCCACGAGAACATTGATTCTCATCTCAGGAAAACCTGACTGGCTTGCAATAATGGGCTGTAAACCTCTGAACAGCCATGCAGATCAAAGTCTATTCTTCACCCACTCATCATCAACAATAAACACTTATTATGCTAAACCACTGGGATTTGGTACTTGTTAATAGCAGTTAGCAATATTGCTAACACAAGAAGCTATTGCAAGGATTCACATCTAATAAAATGCTGGATTTGATCTGGGTAATTACAATTTGAAGAAGCATTCAGAATCTTATCTTTAAAATGAAACAGTATGGCTTTCTGGTAGGTTCTATTTGGATGTAGAATCAGAAAAGAATTGAAGGCACTACATATGAAATCAAAGCAGAGAAACTGTGGGTTTCAGGCCAATGGTATCAAGAAGAGGAAAAGCCAAGGATAACTGAAAAAACTGTTGGCATGAACAACTGGGAAGATGAAGATGAAGCTGCCTTCACCTGAGCTGAGATGATGCGGTTTGGAGGACAAACAGAAGCTACTCCTAAGAAAGGGAAGAATTGAGATCCAAAGATAAAGCCCCATAGGTAGTTAGGTGCACAGCACCATTGTTTGGAGGCGAGGTTTAGGCTGGAGGTAGAATTTCAGAGCTCTCAGCCTAACATTTCAATGCAGTTTAAAAATCTTAAAGTGTGCTGGTGTAGATTGAAAGGAGAGAAACAGCGAGTTCAGGGGTGTTTCCATTTCCAAAAGGGTTGCAAGTTTAAGAAAAATATACATGAAGATATATTGAAAAGGAAACCCAGGGAGGTGCAGAAAGCAAGCAGACAGTAATCAAATAAAAGGATCCAATGATGGAGTCATTTAGTTGCCTGGAGTGCTAATGGCAGACACCTTATGAACATTATCCTTACTTCTTAGTGTACCACCAGACACATAGTAGCAATAAATAAAGATCAATGAGTAGTAGATAAGTCGAAATAATAACTATAATTTGCTCAAGTAAAGTTAATAGGGCCACTCACACAACACAACAGTAAGAATTATGTTGGTGGAAAACAATCAAATAGAATTTGTTTTAAAAGCAACTCTTTAATTAAATGGCAATTTCAAGCAACAAGACATTTATCTATCAGTGATATATACAACTTCGTAGTCACATAGCCAGACATAATTGCAAGGTAGAGCTATTTAAGAGGGAGGGGGCCCCACAGGAAAGGTAGAAGGGTAAGATAGGCTAGTGAGGGGTAAATATGATCAAATGCATTATATACATGTATGAAACTGGCAACAGGGAATCTCACTGTAAGAGACCACAAATCGCATGGTTCCATTTATATGAAATGTTTAGAATATGCAAATTCAGAGCAAGAAAATAAATATTAGTGATTGCTAGGACCTACAGAGATGTGGGGACAGTGAAGGGCTGCTGTCAGAATGAGATGCTTCAGGGTAATAAGAAGCTGTAGGCCAGGCAGTGGTGGCGCACACTCTTAATCCCAGCACTTGGGAGACAGAGGCAAACAGATTTCTGAGTTCGAGGCCAGCCTGGTCTACAGAGTGAGTTCCAGGACAGCCAGGGCTACACAGAGAAACCCTATCTCGAAAAACCAAAAAGAAAAAGAAAAGAAAGAAGGAAGGAAGGAAGGAAGGAAGGAAGGAAGGAAGGAAGGAAGGAGGAAGCTGTAGAAAGAGATAATGGTCATATTAGCAAAATCGTGTAAACATTCTTAAGCTCCTAAATTATATAAACTACAATTTCTGGAGCATTTGTTGTTGAAGAGTCAACCTTACACTGTCTGATCCATATTTCACTTAAAAAAAACTTTCACATAATGGAAAAAAACTATCTGATAGATGTCCAGGAGCCAGATAAAATAGTTCTGGGGATGAATAGCATAAAATAAAGCCACTGTTTTTAGGGTATGGCTCCATAAATTCTGACAAAGATATATGGCTGTGTAGTCTGCATGAGATAGAAAATATTTTTAAAAATCCCTTTCCTGTGGGGGAGTTAATTCTTCTGCTTACTATTTCTTCCAATGTGTCATATAAGTGAAATCAAGAACCACATAGCTTTTGGGTCTGGCTTCTCTCACTTAATTTAGTGAGTCACTTAACTTAGTGTTTCAACCATGTTTTATGTATAATACTCATTTATTTCCTTGTTTTGGGTAGCCCTGGTGTTGTTTGTATTTTGATGCTAATTCCACTTACTCAGGAGGGGCTGCCTGAGACAATGAGTGAATAGAGTACTCAGGTGACTTCAGGTGAAACTTTCCCTAATGAATAAAGATTTCAAAGAACCAATCACTGGGCAAGTGGGCAGGACTTCCAGGTCAGAGAAAGGGACAGCGAAGGAGAAGAGGGACTTGACTTTTGGACAGGAGACATGGAGGAGGCCAAAATGTCTGTAGGAGAGGTCCCCCATTCAGGTGGCAGATACATTGGGATCACAGAACGATTGTGTTACCATGATTGTAAACTAAATTTGTGTGGTGTTTTCCTTCACATGGAAACTCGACTGGGTTCCAGAGAGAAAGGTACAGTGGCTTTGCAAGAAGCACACCGCAAAAAGCCGTGGGAATTTGAAAGCTGGCATGGCAGTGACCTGCCGTGGGAACTTAATGAGCTAGGTGAAGAGATTTCGAAGCTCCAAGTCAGAGAGTACCACGAGATGAGAACAGGCCTGTCTGCCCGTGCCTGGACAGCCTGCCTGCCAGTACACTGCTGGTGCAGCGTGGATTGCTATTTTAATATTTCATGCTACACTTCCTTCTATTTTTAAAAATTATAGCCTGATGTATACTATGCCGAAAGCCCTATTCATAAAGAAAAAAATTGATGTGTTGACTTCAAACTAATAACTTCTAGAACTCTTTGAGAGGCAGTATCAGGAGATTAAAAAACAAACTACAAAGTAGAATAAAATATTTCCAGTAATATAACTGCTAAGAGGCTTGAACCCATGACATGTAATGAGATCATATGGCAATATATTTTTAAATTATTTAATTAGTCAACTATATTGTTAGTATTTGATTAGTCAATATGTTAAGTAATTGGTTAAACAAATATATCTGTTGAGTGAATATGTGATATCGAAATCTCTATTAGACTAAAAGAAAAGTTTGTAAGAAATATTTGTTATTCCAAATGAGACAGTCAATCACTGGCATTTTCAATTGTGTCTTAGTTTTCGAATGCAAAGTCATACAAGGAGATAAGTTGGTGGGAATATTCACATTAGAAGATCTTCATATCACTGGTCATCAGGGAAATGCAAATGTAAACCACAGTGGTTACCATTCTACATCTGATAAAATGGTCGTGATTCTTCTAATTACAAGACTGAGTACAGAATACACAACTGGCACCTTTCTCCTTTCCAAGGGAGAGTGCAGAATGTGTAATGTCTTCAGTGGACATTTGTTTGGCAATTTTTTTAAATTTTTAATTATTTTATTAGATATTTTCTTCATTTACATTTCAAATACTATCCCAAATGTCCCCTATACCCTCCCCCTGCCCTGCTCCCCTGCCCTCTCACTCCCACTTCTTGGCCCTGGAGTTTCCCTGTACTGGGCATATAAAGTTTGCAAGACCAAGGGGCCTCTCTTCCCAATGATGGCTGAGCACACCATCTTCTGCTACATATGCAGCTAGAGACATGAGCTCTAGGGGTACTGGTTAGTTCATATTCTTGTTCTTTTTTTATTATTAGATATTTTCTTTATTTACATTTAAAATGCTATCCCGAAAGTTCCCTATATCCTCCCCCAACCCCTGCTCCCCTTCCCCCCCCCACTCCCACTTCTTGGCCCTGGCATTCCCCTGTGCTGGGTCATATAAAGTTTGTTTGGCAATTTTTTGCAACTTAACCATACAACTTAACCATGTATCAGGGGTACTGCACTAAGCTACAGGTTCACCAAGCTCAAAAAATTGAATGTTGTAGAACTAGAGTGTCGCAGACTACCTCCTTTCTGGGGTCTCCCATATGTGTGGAACGGGTCTCTGGTTGCAGGTGAGCAAGGATTCGATGAATGACAAACAGACCAACTTGAGAGAGCGTGTAATATCTGAATGTAATGTCAAATCGAGCTGTGGGGAGCCAGTGTGCCAAGCCCTGTGTTCCTTGTTTGCTAAGAACCTGAGCCTGCTGAGCCTGTACGATCCTGTGCTGCCCACCTGGTGAGTCACTGGCCTCCCTGGCTGAACTCTGAAAGGATCCAGGAGAGTGGGGAGGGATTAGGTCAGAGGACTGAGTAAAACAGGATGTGCCCCTGTGGGAGGGAGGAGAACACTGTTTTTGGAGTAAGCTGTTTAAGAAGGAGGTTGGGAAAAGAGAAAGCTGTTTGAGAATGCTGTGGGGAAAAACCTGTTTGAGAGAGTTGAGTTGGAAAAAGCTGTTAGAGAAAGAAGCTGCTTGTAAACCTACTTTGGCATGTGTGTCTTTTTTTCTCTGTCTCTGCTGGTCGGAGTTCGGGGTTTTCGGCATCGAGCATCAGACTATTTATACAGAAGAAAATAGGGAAGTTACACAAAACAGAGGAATGCAAACACGGAAGGACTGGCAGGAACCAACTGGGATAAAATTCAATGTTAACAGCTGGGATCAAAAACAGCTCCACCTAAAGTCAGCTTAAACTTAGAAGCCAGAGGCAAGGACTTCATGCCCTTGCCATAGTTCCTATAGACCACCTTCCCCTTAGGCCATCGTAAATACTTGTGTATGGGTGTAACTCCACTATCTATAGTTCTAAGTATCTACTCTGGTTCCTCCTTAGATCACAAACTTCCTTCTTCCTAGGGAATGGTAAATTCCTGTGTAGGGCAGTGACTTAGCTACCTAAACCCAGGGTCAGCTCAAGGACTGACTGCCTANGACTGGTGAAGAATCTAGCTTAGCTATATGTCAAAAATTCAATCCTTAGAAACACTTATAAAAAAGCAATATTAAGGGTAAGCACACAGATCCGTTTACCAGCTAAAGCAAGAACATTGGAGCATNCATTATACAGGATGCCACGATTNCAGGAGACTAAGTTTCCTTGAACTTTTTGCCTCGGGACAGCACCCAGGTTTTGGGGCCTGTCGTACTTGTCACTACTGGAGTGCATGTAGCACTAGAGAAAGTCAACTTTGTCCCTTCAGGATGAGAGGAAGCTGGGAATCTGCTGCCCTGAGGCTGCCTTGGGGACTTTCTAGGGTCCTCCCCTTTCCAGTATTTATCCTGCTCAGAAGCCACCTTCAGGTCTTCCTCCTGTTTCACCTTGCAGTGTCATCTAGGAACAGGAAGCTATCACTTGGCGAGTTTGCTTTCACTCTCTTCTTCTACATGTGTCCCTCAAACACTTCTTCAAATAATGCAGCCATTCTGCTTCTGGTTATTTCTACTCATAAAATAAAGCTTTGTGTCTCATAAAAACCACAGTCTGTTAGGCATGATAATACATGTCTGCCTGTTGACCAGCAATGGTTAGGATTTAAAAGTAACCTATAGTGGAAGATAAAATATTTTCCAAGCTCCAGGGGTTGGGGGCTGAATTAGGAAAACAAGGTCCCAGGCTACTTGTCTAAAGAGTAAGATTTGGCTTCGGTTACGCACAATCATCCAAAGTTGCAAACAATTCAAATGACCATTTGCCAGGGGAAAAATACACAAATAATGGTTTTTCAGTGAGTGCTAAAGGACAATGTATGGGTATATATGACATGCTCCCAAGTCTTGTACATGCACAAGTCTGTTTTATATCAAATTAACCTGTAATTTTAGTTATACCCTGTCATTTTAGAAAATAAAATTTACTAGTTTGTCTTTATTGTCTCTTTTCAATGAACTATCAATTGTTGGCAAGGAAATTGTGAGAAAAGGGCAGAACTGGTGTCTGTTGGGAAAGTGTGTGAGATTGAAATAGCTATTAGGCTAAAAATAAATAAAAAAGATTGCAAGAAAGATTTCTCTGAATGAGACAGTCAGTCATTGGTACTAAGCAATTTCAACTGTGTCCTAGATTTCAAAGCAAAGTCAATACTGAGCACAATAGTTCTTTAGAAGTCTAACGAAGGCATAATTGACTTCTGAGATCTTACAATGCACAGCCATTTCCCAACAGTGGGTGAAAGTTCCAATGTATTCTTAGAAAATAGGCCAGTGGCCATTTTAATGACAGTATTGCAGTTAGTCACTCTATACTTCCAACCTGCCTGGGCATACAGCTAAAACTCTCCAGCATTTAAAAAAATATATATTATGGCCTGATATTACTCCCATTAGCCTCTTAATTTGTAACTACTTAATATTCTTTCAGAATTTATTTTTTATTTTTAAATTATCAAAAATCTTATTTCTTCATGATGTACTTTAAGTGATCTACATTTTATATTGAGAATGAAAAAATCCTGACTCTGACTTGTTGTGAAAGTCCTGATAAAACCTATATCTATTCTATTCGCAGAACCCCCGGGAAGTGTTTTACAAAAGTATTATACAATGAGGTGCAAGGACAAAAGACAAAGCAAAGTCAATGTAAGAATAAGCTGAACCATATCCATCAAAATGGCCTGGAGATGCAGCTACTCAGTGTGTAAAGTGCTTGCTCTGCAAGCAGAACCTGCGTTTGGATTCTCAGCACCCACATAAGAACTAGAAGATGTGCTAGACAGCTATAACCCCAGTCCTAAGGAGGCAGAGTTGGTGGTGGGGCAGAGATCCCAGGAGATTGCTGGACAGCGAGTATATCCAAAATGTGAGTTCTAGGTTCAGTAAGAGTGACCCTGTCTTAGATATGATGTGGACAAGAATAGAGAAAGACTCCTGACATCAGTCTCTAGTCTACACACCACACACACACACACACACACACACACACACACACACACGAGGGGGGAGGGGGAGAAAGAGGAGGGAGGGGAGAGAGGGAGAGGGAAGGAGAATACTCATGTGTGTGTGTGTGTGTGTGTGTGTGTGTGTGTGTGTGTTTTCAGAGAAACACACTAAAGTAGAAGATCCATTTTATATATTAAGAAGAATTTCCATAGCAAAGTGATGTTGTGGACTAAGAAGATATAGACCAGGGCTTTGGAGATAGCTGAGCAGGAGAAGGCACTTTCTGCATAATCATGACAAAGAGGGTTCAAATCTCAGAAGCCATGTAAAAACTGAGTGAGGCATGATCATAGGCACCTGTAACCCCAGCACTGTGGAGGTGGCAGGAACTGGAAGGTCTCTGCAGCTTTCTGGACACCAGTCTATCACCAAGTTCAATGGACACACTGTGTCAGGGATGCACTGTGAAAGGAATACCATAGAAAGGGACACCACAGGACACCCAATTGCCTCCTCTGACTTCTACACTAATGTACAGATGCCCATTTACATATATACACATGCACATATACCACAGGATGCTTATTTAGTCTATTTGTTTTAATGTATGCTTTACTCCATGAAGGTAGGTAAGAAAAATGTGAAGACTATGAACTTTCATCAAATACCTGCCTGGAGGTATCATGCTTGTGAAACTCCAGCAAGTGGGTTGTGAATGGATGCCCTACCTATCCATGAGGGCAACATTAAAGAGCCAGGGAATGAATTCATGGTTGACTTTTTGCCTAACATGAATCTATGTTTCATTTCAAATAAATAATAAGAAAACAGAAAACACATCGAATGGTATAATGGTATGTGTTAAGCCAGGCAGAGATGCAGGCACTTGTCTATAATGCCAGCATTCTAAACTGACTTAGGAGGACCACTCATTCTAGGCCTGTCTACACTGGCCAAACAAAAGTGAATACATAGATGAGGGGTGATAGCTGGTTGGAAACCACTTGTTCACATCAATACCCAGAACCTACATTTACAAATCTAAGCACCGTGGTACACGCTTACAATCTCAGCACTGGGAAAGCAGAGACAGGCAGATCCTTGGGGCTGACTGAGTACAGACTAGCTAACTCTTGGGTTCCAGGCTACCTGAGAGAAGAGACCCTGTGTGGAGGGGGGAGGGGAAGAAGGTGGACAGAATCTGTAGAATACACCCAAGGCTGTCTGTATTCTAGCCTCCACACACATTCATCTATATACACCTGCATACTCTCACATGTGCACACACAATAAATAAACAAATAAATAAATAAATGACACTTGGCTCCAGGCTCTAGTCCCTTAGGGGATGTTATAGATGAACACTTCTATTTTAACAGCACTGACATCAATTAGAACAAAGAAGTTAAACTGGTTTTTATAAAATCACAAGGACTCCTCCTATCTTATGCAAATAAAAAACTTTACACAGCAGCGACCCCGAAAGGAGCAAGTGCTGTGCTGCAGAAAGCTGGTTTCTCCATACCCGGCTCACAATCATCCATGGGCAGGAGCACTAGGTATTTAAAAGGCAGTGCACATTGCTACTTAGTACTCAGCAGGAAGGAGACAGCTGAGTGAATTTATTTTGGGACTGTACACGCAGCAAATAGCTCTTTGATAATGTTTCCCAAAGCCATGTTGAACTTTTTCTCACCATGAAAAGAAGTTCATATTTTAAAAGGCATTCAGAGTTACCCCTTAACCACTTACAGTTTCATACTTTTTCTATAACATAACTTGTAATAATAGCATATATACAGTCTAAAAGTGGGTAGTGAGTCACAGATCCTATTTCTACAAGTTCTGTATCCTAATGCTACATTCTAAAGACACAGGTCGACAATTTAGGCTAACACATCAATCACATCAACTTGGGGTTTTTCCACAGATAAAACAGGGGAGAGTTTTCTCCTGCGGTTTTCTGTCTTTGAGTAGGCTCTAGGTCAAGGTTGAAAGCATAGCTCGGTGATAGAGCACTTGCCTAGAAGGAGGCCTAGGAGTCAATCCTAAGCATATGGGGGTGGGAGGCCTAGGGAGGTGGCTCAGCAGGGGGCTGTATTTGTTGTACAACTCCCAACAACCAATGTATAAAGCCTGCCATGGCACATAGCAAGCCAGAAATGCTACATACATGCCCATACCCTCAGCACTGTACTGGATGGAAACAAAGAACTGCAGGAGCTCACTGGCAGTCAGCCTTGTTCCAGGTTCAATGAGAGACTCTAGCTTAAGGTAACACGGTAAAGGGTGATCCAGCAGGACACTAACACTCCTCCACATTCACAATATGTCTGAGTGTACACACACACACACACACACACACACACACACACACACACACACACTATATAACACATACAAGAGGAAAAAAGAAAAGGAGAAAAAAGAACATGGGTAAAATCAGAGGTAGACATTACCACAGTATCTTTTTAGATGCTTTTTTATTTGTTACATTTATTTGTGTGCGGCTGTCTGGCTGTCTGGCTATTTTTGTGTCAGTGTGTCCTTATGGGTGCACATGTGACAAGACATGATTGTAGAGGTCAGAGGACAATACAAGGTCACCATATGGGTTTGAATGAACTTCCTCAAGCCGGGACAGCAAGTGTCTTTGCCTGATGAGCCATCTTGTCAGCCTCGAGATTTATATTTTAGAATAAAATGTGGATATTCTCTCATCACCTGAAGATTTTACCAAGCTGGACTTAGTGGCACAGGTCTATAATCTTAGCTACTTGAGAAGCTGAGGCAGGAGAATTGCAAGATTGATACCTATCTAGGTTACAAAGTGGCTTTAAGGCCAGACTGGATGACCTGAATTGAAATTGAAAGACTATATCAAAATTTAAGAAGACTGGGCAAATAATTCAGTGGGAGAGCTTAATTTATCATTTTTGAGACCATAAACTCAATTCCCATTACAGAAAATAGAGGAAAAAATGTTTTGGAATTCGCTTAAAAATTTTTTTGTTTATTGTTGTTGTTGTTGTTCTCAAAACAGGGTTTAGAAAACAGAATCAAAAGACTGACCTTTTCTTGGATAAAACATTATCTTTTTTATTTGCCAAAGTGATTCTGTTCTACTTTGAAGCAATATCTCAAACTTAGGGTTAATGACAGTTTCTGAGGTCAATGATGTGAAGTCTTCTCTCAGTAATACATTGACCTAGCTACATGTACTTTAATAATTTGTTTCCTTTTTTTCCTGAGTTTTACTTTCTCACAAGTGAGAAGAATTTTTCAATTGGTTTATCTTCATTTACTCACTTGGATATTTATGGGTAGAAACTGAACTCAGTGCCCCAGGAATGCTAAGTAAATGCTCGCTGAGCTGTCCCCATCTTCCAAAACAGAATCTTTTTATTATTATTATTATTATTATTATTATTATTATTATTATTATTATTATTATTTTCTTTATTTACATTTCAAATGCTATCCCGAAATTTCCCTATACCCCCCACCCCTGCTCCCCTACCCACCCACTCCCACTACTTGGCCCAGGCCTTCCCTTGTGCTGGGTCATATAAAGTTTGTAAGACCAAGAGGCCTC
>NC_034592.1:2940941-2941951 GCF_900095145.1 Mus pahari | reverse complement strand
GGGAGTGCTAGGTTCTGATGATGGTGAGTAGTCTTGGCCAAAACAGAATCTTAACAGCTCACATCTAAACAACTCAGCTGATCTTTATATACTTGTCACTGCAGCTACAAAAGGAGCTGTTGATACTGTTCAGAGAGACAAGATAGATGGACAGGTAGCTACTAAACCCCTTAAAAGAACCATAAGCACATTCAGTCACTCTCTATCACCTATAGGAAAAAATGGTCTGTAAATAAATGCAATACACATGACTGTCAGACAGCCCCTGTGGTATCTAGTCATCTCATACCAGGCACAGTCCTGGTCTCTCACACTAATCAGAAAGGCACAGTTAGAAAAGGCCCAGGAGGAGGTATCCTTGCATTCTGTTTCTTATGAGAGAGCTTATGGCAGAAGGGTATCCGCGCTAGCATGAATAGATAAAATCATTTCTACCTCGTGGCTGATCAGATCAGAATTCAGCTGGGCATGTAAACTAAAAATGTGGCTGGACCCTGGCAATAGTTCTGCTTCATCAGTTTTCAGCTCAGGTCTCTTCCCCCTGGAAGTTTATTTTGTACTGCTTCACCTCAGCCTCTCATACCCTAGAGTACCACATTTGGAGAGATTTCTGTGCAGCAATTATACTTTTTTTCCACAAGGAAGCCATGTCTCAGGCCTTTGCTGCTTTTGTTCTGACAGACAACTCTTTCTCCTTCAGTTACTACCACTAAACATGAAGGTGACTCATTTAGACACCTTTTCTGGGCCTTCTAACACCCCCCCAAACTTAGCAGGCCTGAGTCTTAAAATTCTATTTGTGTCAGGCAATGACATACTCTTCAGGCTTAAAATCCATTTTAAGCACTTAAGAATTGGTGAAAAAGATATTACAAGATTCATGTTGAAATTTTATACTAGAATGAAGACTATTTAACAAACAAGAACCAGGGTTTGGAAGATGGCCGGGGGGTGGGGGTGGGGTGGAGGGAGAGGGGCAGTGTTGCTACACCTGCATGAGGACATGAATT
>NC_034592.1:2936902-2940226 GCF_900095145.1 Mus pahari | reverse complement strand
GTTAAATTCTTCTTATCTCATAAAGAAAAGCCAGCTGGGCGTGGTGGCGCACGCCTTTAATCCCAGCACTCGGGAGGCAGAGGCAGGCAGATTTCTGAATTCGAGGCCAGCCTGGTCTACAAAGTGAGTTCCAGGACAGCCAGGGCTATACAGAGAAACCCTGTCTCAAAAAACCAAAAAAAGAAAAAAAGAAAAGCCAAGTCCTAGTTACAATCAGATAAAACCAATAGGAAACCAACAGTCAGTATCAGGAGTTAGGTACTCTTGGTCTTCTCAGCTTCAGTGGGAATCATTGCCACAGTTCTGCCATTGGCGCAGCCAAGTGCTACTTCATAACTGCTGCTGTCCTTGGTTCTGATTCCATGGTACAGGAATCTAGAAAACATTAGAGTTTCTGTTTACAAATAGCATCTTCTTATGAACCCTGACATTGGGCAAATCAACTTCTTTCCATGGACCCTTTAAATCTTTGGTTTCTATTGAACATGAGGCTGTACCCTTACCAATGGCTTTTCCTTCTTCCTCACTGTCCTAAGGTCAGTTGCTTTCCAGCAGTCCTTCATAATTTCAAGATCAATACCAAAAATTAAAGTCAGAGCCCTGTGAGCTCCACATAATTCTCCTTCTGTATTCTCATAGTGAACACAGGAAATCTTATCATTTTACACAGAAAATACATTCTATTCTATTTATAGTTTATACCATAAATATTTATTAGTTTTTAAAAAGTATTTATTTGACAACACCTAATATGCACACATATGCACTCAAAGGTAAATATATACTGGATAAAACACACATACACAATATGTATGTATATATAATTTCACACATAAATTTATATATATTTCACAAATATTTACACTGCTTTAAAAGGGTCTAGTAATCTATAAAATTTCCAAATGGATCTTGAAATATCAGAACTTAGTACCCAAGTAAGTATTGTAGTAATGCATGCTCCCCAACACCACTCAAAACCATCAGAATTCATATTTCAGAACTCATTACAGTGCATGCTCAGGAAATGCCACTGAATTGGACATACTCATCTTCAGAAAAGTCATAGCATCTATCAAGTATGCTCTCTGGCATCAATAGAGACTGTGCAAAGGATTGCAGAAACTATCCACTTCCCTGAAGGCAAGAAGAAACACAAGGGAATAAACAGTGTCTGCATCATCATAAAGTTTTGCTTGATTTCTTCATGGTTGAATCCTCATTAGATGATGAATTCTGTGATGGAAAGTGATGGTGGGTATTAATATTAGAGATACCTTTGAATTATCTGACATTCCTATCCCCCATTTCCATGATTCATAAAATGTGCACCACTGTGTAATGATTTATAACAGGTCCAGGAAAGGAGGAACCAGCCTGACTGGTGCCTGAGAGAAGACTTGCTTTCAGGGCTCCTTTAGTCTGAGCCTTCAGTGAACATGGCTCCAATTTATTTCCACCTTCTCCAGCCATATAGGCTACCTCACTGATCTAATCTTGGAACTGGGGGGGGGGGGAAGGGGAATCACAGTGGAATAATTTGTGTCTTAAAACTAATCTGTTAACATCATACTCCCCAACAAGATGGCTTTTTAAACACTAAGAAGACAAAGTTAAATTATGTCATTTCTTAGTTTAAGTTACTATTGTTGTGATTAAACTCTATGATCAAAGGCAAATTTAGGGAGGAGAGGGTTTATTTCACTTATATTCCCTTTTTCTTTTCATCATTTTTCATCATTGGAGAAGGTCAGGATAAGCAGGGCAAGAACTTGGAGCCAGGAGATGATGCAGAGGTGATAGTGGAATGCTGTTTACTGGCTCTCCCAGCCTACCTTTCTAGGGAACCCAGGACCTTACCAGGGGTGGCCACACCCACAATGGGCAGGGATATCCCATATGAATCACTAATTAAGAAAATGCCCCACAGGCTTGCCTACAGCTGAATCTTATGGAGGCATTTTCTCAACTGAAGCATCCTCCTCTCCAGTGACTCTAGCTTGTGTCAAGTTGACATAAAACTAAGCAGCACATGCCATTACAGCTAAACTCTCATGCAATGGAACTTCACACACAAGGAGAAAGGGCTATGAGGAAACAAGGTGAAGGTAGTCATCCACCTGCCAAGGAAAGAGTTCTCTGGAGAAATAAACCTGCCCAATCATGGGCTTCTAGTCTTCAAAACATGAAAGAAAAGAAACATCTATTGGGCTGGGAGTATAGCTCAATGATAGAATGCCTGGCTAGCCGTCATGAGGTCTTAGGTTCCATCTTCAGTACCATCAAAAAATATGTCTCTGACAGACCAGGAAAAGTTCAGACCCCCTAGCAAACAGAGTAAAGCCAAGAATGTAGGTTAGCCAGTTCAGTGACCCTGTTCCAGGAACTGGCTGACCACAAAAGTTAGATTAAAATCTTGAAAACAATCTTGAGAAGCAGGGAGTTTCCCCTTGTGATTTTTCACTGGTATTTTTGAATAACGCCCTCTCTACCCCCTTGGGTTGTGGGTTTTTTCCTTTAAATACCTCCTTTCCCAGATACTCAGGGTCGAACTCCTCTACCCCTGCATGGGATATGAGTTGGCCCCAGCGTGTTGGTTCCTGTCAATAAACCTCGTGTGATTGCAGCAAGGATGGTCTCTTGTGAGTTCTTTTGGGGGGGGTGGTCATATCATTCTGAGACTTGAGTAAGAGTCTCCCCTCTTCAGGAGTCTTTCATCTCTATCTATATATCTATTTACTGATGTAAATAGTGGTGTGTGTGTGTGTGTGTGTGTGTGTGTGTGTGTGTTCTAGTCTGTAGTATTCAATCATGGTATCCTATTAAATTAATACAAGAACTTTACCAGTTTCAGAGTCAACATGTTCTTTCAACAAATGCAAACAACCCCACCCATCTCTACCTTACAAGCCATCTCCATGGAAGCCACTGTGTCCCATGTTTCTAAGATTCTCCAAAGCCTTGGGGGATCTTCATAAAATTATTCATAAAATTATTCTCTTCACATAGGTAATTACATTTCACCCATTCACTTCTCACTAAGTAAACCCTTCATTCCTTGTGATGTGGAGCTAAATGTCCACTTGATATCTCCTTAAAACATGAAATGCTGGGCTGGAGAGATGGTTCAGCAGTTAACAGCACTGACTGCTCTTCCAGAGGTCCTGAGTTCAATTCCCAGCAACTATGTGGTTGCTCATGACCATCTGTAATGGGATCTGATCTGATGTCCTCTTCTGTTGTGTCTGAAGACAGTTACAGTGTATATATATATATATATATATATATATAGAGAGAGAGAGAGAGAGAGAGAGAGAGAGAGAGAGA
>NC_034592.1:2929409-2936877 GCF_900095145.1 Mus pahari | reverse complement strand
AGAGAGAGAGAGAGAGAGAGAGAGAGAGAGAGAGAAAGCAGAGAAAGGAGAATGACATTTAAAACCATGAACATTTCATACCTGGAATTCTCTGCAGGGCATGAGAGCTTGTGCCTTGCTATCTGTACATTCTTTGTTAGGCTGCTCCTGGGTCCAGTAAAGAAACTGTTTTTCTTGAGTTCTATAAGATGTTCTTGCAAACTCCAGGGAGAGGGGGAGGACTCTCTGGCTTATTATTGATCAGTCAGGAGCACAGGTCACTACCTGGAATTCCTACTTCCTAGAAGATAGTGTCAGAATTGAGCTCAACTGTATTACAGAGCTAGTATCAGAACTGGTCAGCATAGGAATAAACCACACGCGAGCATGAATCTGGTCACAAATATGCATGTGGTGAGAATTACTGCAGAGAACAACGGTTTGGCTTTCCTTTACTCATTTGGTGTCACAATGGTAAGATTTAGTAGAGTAGGCCTACCTCACAGACTCATGGATCCAGTAGAGAAAAGACAAAATCAGGGAAAATGAGGACCCTCTGAGTCCCTGGAAGGTGTTGGGTGTTAAGTGGAAAGCACTTGTACCATGATCAATTTTTGATGATACAAAATCACCAAAGGAATTTAGCTATGAATCAACCTTCTGTTGTACTGGTGCATTGGATACAGAAACAAATAAAAACTACTATGAAAAGAAAAAATATTCAAATCTTTGTGCTTTTTTGGTATCCATCAAAGTTAAATTAATAATAAAATGAAGTGTTATGTCAGCTCTCGATGCTAAATCAAGCTTGTACCTTAACCATTGGTCTTTCCCCCAATAGCCTGTATAGTTTTTATTGTCAACTCAAAACAACCTAGAGTCAGTTGGGAAGAGAGACCTTCAATTGGAGAACTGCCTTGATCAGAATGGTCAGTAGCTGTATCTGGAAGAGGTTGTTTTGACTGATGGTTGATGTGATAGAGCCCAGCTCACTGTGGGTGGCTCATCCATAGATAAGTGGACTTAGGCTGCATAAGAAAGCTGGCTGATGCATCTGTAGCAGAGGATGGCCTTATCTGGCATCAATGGGAGGGGAGGCACTTGGTCCTGAGAAGGCTCTCCTGTGAAGACTCGATGGCCCAGTATAGGGGAATGCTAGGGCAATGAGGTGGGAGTGAGTGGGTGGGTGGAGAAGCACCCTCATAGAAGCAGAGGGAGGGAGGATAGGATAGGGATGTTGTTGAGGGGAAACCTGGAAAGGGGATAACATTTGAAATGTAAATAAAAAATAAAATAAAAACAAAAAATAAATAGAAAGAAAGAAAGAAAGAAAGAAAGAAAGAAAGAAAGAAAGAAAGAAAGAAAGAAAGAAAGAAAGAAAGAAAGAAAGAGCTGAGCATGACCAATGAGCAAGCCAGTAAACTGTATTCCTCCATGATTTCTGGTTTGAGTTTCTGCTGTGACATCCCTCAGTGATAGACTGTGACTTGGATGTGTAAGCTGAAATAAACCCTTTACTCTCCAAATTGAGAATGTCTTAGTACAGAAACAGAAGGAAACTAGGACAATTCCCCAAGCAGAATGTAGCTAAGAACCCGTAGATCCTTATTCCCAGCCAAACGTTTTGTACTCCCTTTCTGTGCATTCTGCTTCTTACTGATCCAGAGGCAGACTGGAGCTGTAGTTCCTGATCTAGTTGGTAGTAGGGCACAGAACTATGTGGTGAGTTCCTTTTTATGCAAAAAAGACAATGTTCTGGTATCTACTTCTATACACCCCAGGCAAGTAAGGTTTCTGGCTAAGTAACAGTACCTTTGACTTCCTGAATATCTTCTAAAAAGCAGATGGTGAACATAATTTAAGAGCCATATACTAAATGCATCTTTGAATTGACACAGAATCCACAACTCATTATGGAATAATCACAGATGGCTGTATTACTTTGAGAACTGCCTAACTTGATGACTAACTTGATTTCTACCTCATCCTAACTATGTTTATCTCGTGTGTGTGTGTGTGTGTGTGTGTGTGCGCGCGCGCGCGCGCGCGCGTGCGTGCGCGCATGTTCAAGCGCACATGTGATGTATGCACATATGTATGTGGAGATATATACTTGTGTAAGCCAGAGGGGGACATTACATATCCTGTTCTGTCCCTCTCTACTTTATTCTTTGAGGCAGGTTCTGTCCCTGAACCCAGAGCTAGTCTGGCATCCATCAAGCCCTGGCCACCCTCCCATCTCCATCCCCTACAACATCAGGGTGACAGGTACATGGGGCCATGTTGCAGGAAATATTAAACGGATCGGCAATTTCCCGAGCTTAGCCCTGATACTCTCTGCCCCCCATGGTCTCACCTGCCAGTTCTATCTCATAGAAACTCTCTGACTCAGAGCTCCAAAATCTCTCTTAGCCTGGGGCTGGCTAAGTTCCCACTGGCAGGTCACTACCAAGTCAGCCCCATGCTTCAAAATACCCATGATCTTTGTGGTGCACATAGTCAACTCCACATTTTGCCACCGCCGTACCTTTGTCTCTTGATCCCAGATGAGCTGCTACATGAAGGAAAATGCAACACAAAGTTAGTTCAAAAACAACAGTAACTTAATTGCTGGGCACAACAACCAAAATCCCACTTTTGTAAGCCTTATTAAATCTAAATCCTCCAGTGTCAAATCCTGATGGATCTGCCATTGAAACCAGGATACAATAGAAATTACATCTTGTCCTCACACTATCCGTATCCAAAAGGACTCTCTCTCCCTCCTGCTTCCTCTCTTCCCCTATACAACCCAGAAGTCCTGCCTACTCACCCAGTGTTTGGCTCCTTTATTCATTAGGGGATGGTTCACAAGAAGTCACCTGAGTACTTGACTCATTCTTCATTTGTAACTCCTCCCAGGAGAGTGGAATTTAGCATCAAAATACAAGCAACCCTAGGGCTATCCACAACACTTCCCTCTTTCTGTGCACTTAAAAGACTCTTTTATCTCAGATATAAATTGAGCACAACTATTACCATTTTGTAATTCATAAAGTACAACATATGCTTAATACCCAGTCCATTATTTTTGTCATAAAATAGAACATTGTAATCTATCCTAACTTAAAAGACATAATTCTACACTTGACTTCTGTCCTGGTAATAGATTGAATACTATCTGAAAACCGTCCTCTCAAATCTGTTCTCTCAATCTTAAATAGCCTGGGGTTGGCTATGAGATTATAAGTAGTCTTCCAACCACGTCTGAAATCCAAGAATGACCAACATTAACTGAAAATATATAGGAAGCCTAATACGGCATCCAGAACTGAGACACATTGTAGAGACAGCTGCCTACCTACACAGCCTCAGTAAGTCAGGAAATTGGAGCATCGATCTTCAGCCTTCTAGCCCAGGATCATCTGACAGACCTTGAAAAAACAGGAGTTATTAAGGACTAGCCCAGTCTGCCTCAGCAGAACTAAAACGTCCTAACCTGTAACTTGTGTCCTCTCAAGAACAGCACAGATCTGCAGGAGAGAGTGGCGATTTCTGCCCAGTGGCCACCTAGCCACAGTGGACACCCTCACCTGGAGGGAAGATGTTCAGCTGCTTCCAAGAATGGGAAGCTCTTAGGAGCAGATTTGTCTCAACAACAAGTGAATAAATAACATTAAATGTTGCATTCTGTGGAATTCTGATATTTTTGAAAACTATCTATGTAAAGTAATCTGGACTGTTCTCTGTTAACTACTATCAGCTATTTCTAATTAAATATCTTGAAAACACCCTAACAATAAATGCAGAGCCATGAATTTGCTATTTGTCCTTAACTCACAAGCTTAATCATCTCAGATCAGTTTATAATAACAGTTATAGAAGGTCTAAGCCCTGTACATTTAAAATTTTGTTCAATAGAAAAAAATTTATGCCAATGAAACCTTGATTCTGTATCAAAATAAATTCTGTAGCAAAATAAGAAATTATGACTACAACTTAGTAACAATTATAAAGATTTCTACCAAATGAGATTATGGCTATACAATCAATTCTAGCTATATCCTCCCTGTTCCAATTATGACCATTTCTAAATTCCCTAGAAAGGCAATCAGAATAACCACCTCCAGTCCCAAAGCCCAGGGAACTGGGACAGCAACTCCTCATAGCTTCTTCAAGCTGAATATGGGCATTGAGATATTATGGAAGGCAGCGGGGGGTGGGAGGGTTGGAAAAATGGGGAGTTTGTTGGCCTTAAGGAAGCCACACCAGCAATTGTATTAGTCTCTGAGGCCTGTGTCCTGACTGGATCCAGCTGAAAATTCAAGATATCGGGAGTTCAAGCAGGTCAATTTAGCATGTCTGGCAATGAGACTCACCAAAGCTATATATTCTATAATGTACAAATCTTAAAACAAAATTTTAGTATCATTAAGATAACGTATTTTTGTTTAATTCTCTGGAATCTAGGTCTTCAGGGGGGTCTAACTTTGTCATATCTGATCCATATTACTCTGGAAGGTGTATAGACACTAATCACCTTTTCTAAAATAACGCAAAGACAGAACTTTCCTCCCAAATCAGCATATCCTTGAGCCAGTAACCAGAAAAACCTTTGTATTGACCTCTCTTCCACAGGAATAAGATAACTGCAAAACTCACAATCACACCCATTTTGAAAGTTAAAACAAACCAAAACAGATGAAGTAAACTGAAGTACTTACTGTATATGCCTATTCTTAGGCTTTTTCTATTTTGCCAAGCAGGATAATAACCCAAGACTCCCGTGGAGCCCATGTTAGACAGAATTTGAGTATCCTGTAAGACATATTAAAGCAATATATCTTTATACCATCTTTCTGTTTGACTCTCTGCCTGGAGCCATGTTGGGCACCAGGTGTGGGAGAATAAAGGGAGAGGGAGAAAACCCAAGTCCAGCCGGAGCTCTGGTGCTCTGGGCAGGCGGACTCAGGAGGGCTGCCACACACTTTCCATATGGCCCCAGGTAGGTGTCTGGGAAGCCACGGAACCCCAGTTTGCTGGAGGGTGCACAAGGGGCACTCTAAGATCTCTGGGCCTCACAGAGGCCAGAGGTAACAGGTTCTCAGTCTCCGCTGGACACCAGGGAAGAGCTGAGAACAAAGTGGGGGCCCCGGGGGTGGCCATCATTCCCAAGACTGAAGAGAGGAGAGGGCAGGGAGAGAGAGGGTGCTGGGTGGTTCCCACACAGATGAGAGTCCTTGGTCCAGTCTATGGCTGGAGCGCAGGAAGGCTAAATGCAGGAAGCTTAGATGCGACTCTTTAGGGAAAAGCCTATCCCATCATTCAAGCATGGCAGGCGTTGATAAGCAAAGATAGTCTATGGTTTTAGAGCTTTATTGTAGAAAGGCAGGGGGAAAGGAGAGAAGGTAGAAAGAGGGAGAGAGGCCGGTCATGGCCACATGGAGAGAGGGGGGAAGGGAGAGAGAGAAGGAGGGTTAGAAATGAGAGTAAGAAAAGTGAGAGCTTAAAGAGAGAGAGAAGGGGCCAAGCAGCCCCTTTTATAGTGGGCTGGGCTACCTTGCTATTGCTGGGTAACTGTGGGGAGGAGCATACCTGGCTATAGTCAGCTAATTGTCCGGGTGGAGTCTAGCCAGAATTCCAGAAGCTTGGGACATTGTCTGCATGACTTATAGTCATAGATTTATGGAGTTGGGGGCTCTGTCATGTCAGGCTCCTGTCTCAGGGAACATGGCTCACTGTTCCAGCCCTTGTAGAGTTTCTTACAGGGTCTTCAGAGGAAGCCTCAGTCAACCAAAACAGGCTGCCTTTCACAGCCCCACAGAGCCACAGACATTAATTTTATTAATACCTGTTATATCTATCTGTTGTGCTCCCTATCTGGAGCTACAGACATTATTAATCAATACCTGTTTATAGCAGATAATTATCACTGTCCTCTCTACTTGGAGTTAGTGTCTAATTTTCCCTATCTTAGTTCCAAGTCACAGGCAAAATTCCCCAGGTGATTCAGACAGAATCTGTATATAAATCTATCTTAAAAGCAAATAATCCCAATATTATAAATTCACAATTAAATCAATCTCTGCCCCAAGAAGTAGGCAACTTCCATTCTATAGCTCTCTGACTTAGAGCAGCCTGCACTCAGTGCCTGGGAGCAGTTTCTTTGTTTCAAAGTTCCTGCACATGAGTCCACATGACTTGTCCCAGCACTACCCAGCTACTCACTTAAAAAAATAAAACTCTAACTTTCTGGCAAATAATCTTAAATTTCTAGTGAATCCTTGCCCAAGTTATGAAGAATCATCACCAGTGGGAACTTAGCAAGCTAAGTGGAGAAATTTTGGAGCTCTGAGTCAGATAGTTTCTGCAAGATAAGAACTGATCAGCCAGACAGCAAGGGCAGAAAGTAGCAGGGCTAAGCTCAGGAAACTGCCAATCCATTTAATATTTCCCACAACAGGGCCATGCCCAGGTTTATCTTGTTTATCTTTGAGGACAGGATGTCCGTGGGCAAGAAATTGCTCTTCAGACAGATTGGCCAAAGTTAAGATGGTTTTTAACTCATCCTCTAACTTCATTATAATCCAAATTGTGTACCAATATCATACCCTTTGGCACCATGACACCTAAAAATTGAGTGTTCTCAGTTCTATCTGAATGGAACCATCTACTAGTGCCCATAAAAGACATGACTACTCCTCCCATTGATATCCATCACTCTCCCCAAGTTCTTTTACCCTATAGTTATATTTTCCTGATCTCAAAGAGGTCACAGTTGATTTGCTTGTTTGTCTGAAACCTGTACCATCATTGGCCACTGATGAAAGCATCCTTAATGGTTTATTTGATGGTCAGTCTTAATACTTTGGCAAGTTTGAAATTCCAGTTGGAGGCAAAAACCAGAAATAGCTTAGCATGATTGATGAAAGACATGACAATTGTCCCTGGCAAGACCAGATAGAAGCGACTGTTAGGTCTGTTATCTCATAGAAAGGCACTTGCCCATCTCCCCTAATAAATACCAAAGGAAGATTTATAACAAATAATATGCTTTATATGAAGCCATGTTGAATTGATTGTTTAATAATGAGGTTATTTATCCACTAAATGGACCTGTTATTATGTACTGGTAAATACTGTGGTTAATTGTTGGGAACAAAATAAAAAAGGGGGTTGGGGGGAGCCCTGGGGAACAGGGGGATAGGAAAATATGCCCAACACCCCACCAGAGTTTCCCTATTTTCTGGTCAGGCGTGGGGAGACTGCCAGGCGCTTTCCACTTGGCCCCAGGTGGGCATTGCCTCTGACCCATGCAGTGGGGGGTGGAGAAGGGGCAGCCCCGATGGGGACCCCCCAAGCTACCTTGCTATCACTCCAGGGTTGCGGGAAAGAGGGAATAGGGAAGAAGTTCCCAACACTGACCAGAGTGTGCAGCGGGCGTTGATGGAGCAGAGCAGAGACTATGGTTTAAGAGCTTTATTATAGAAATGCAGGGGAAAGAGAGAGG
>NC_034592.1:2919079-2929321 GCF_900095145.1 Mus pahari | reverse complement strand
GGAGGAGGAGGAGGAGGAGGAGGAGGAGGAAGGGGAGGGGGAGGGGGAGGGGGAAGGGAGGAAAGAAGAAGACAAAGACAAAGAGAAAGGGAAGAAGAGAGAGGAGTGAGGTAGAGGAACAAAGGAGTGAGAGTAAGAGAATAAGAGTAAGAGAGTGTGGTGGGCTGAACACCCCCTTTTATGGTCTTCACTGTTGCTAGGTAACTGGGGAGGAGTTTAGCCTGAAGGTCAGAAGCTTGGGCCATTGTTTATGTGACCACTAACCATGCTTCTCTTGTGGGGGCTGTTGGAGATGGTAACTTAGGCAGGGGCTGGGAGTTCCAGGAGCCTGAGGGAAGGCCTACCATGTCATGAAGGTAAATTATGACCATCGGGGTTCAGATCTCAGCTTGACTGGAGACCAGTGTGCAATTCCCCACAGTTAATGGCATTCACATTTTACATGGACCATAAGTAACCTACAACCAAGGAAACCCTTCATACCACCTCCAACTACACTCTTGGTGCTTTGTTGGTGGTGGGTTTTGTTTTTGTTTTTCTCAAGGCCCACTATTACTATATAGCCCAGGCTAGCCTCAAACTCTTGTCTTCTTCTTTGCCTTTTACATGCTGGGATTATAGGCAGATATACCACCAGTGACTTCACTTGGGCCAGCAGTGATATGACACCACTCCACACTGTCACCCTCAGAAGCCTAGGGTCTTCCTCATTGCTGCCAAACACCAAGAGAAACCAAGCAGCCGAAGTCCAGCACAAATCCTTGCCTTATCTCTGGACATGGTAGTAATGGTTAGGAACTGAGCCAAATGGCTTCAGATTGTTGGCATCTTGTTCAAGGAATTGAAATAACAGGTGTGCAAAGCAGTAAGGAAATATACTTAAAGAAAAGCAATTGGAACATGCTGTCAAGAGTGACAATGGACTCCATGAGTGGAGTTACTCAAAGACTCTAATTATTATTTGGGATTTCCTTTTATATGGCTCAAAGAGGGAGAAGTTTGATTGCTAGGGAATATAGTGATGGTGGTTCTCTGTTTTCATTGACAGGTTTGGATTAGGTAAACCTTGGTTCACTGTGTATGGACCTTGCATGATGCATCTGATTTTAATCAAATGCATTCAGCACAATTCATAAGCAGAAGATGGTAAATACAGTATCCACTATATAAGCTTTAATCAAGGGATAAAGGCTGTCTCTGTGAATGTATCCAAAGCCAGTTTAGGCCAGGTCAGCCATCTCTCTTGGTTTCAGGATGTGTTCCCGGACACATTCAGACAGATACTAGTTCTTATGAAAAGGCTGCTAAATGATTTATTTCTGTTCTTTAAAGTAGGTATGCTTGCAGCCTGATGTACATGGAATTCCTAGATTGCTAATAGGTTTCAAGATACAATGTGTGAAGCAGGGAGCATATGTACATATAAGGTATTCAGACTTCCAAATACATTATAATAGTGGTGTGTACATAGCCCAAACCAAGGGGAGTTCCTGATTGCTAAACTATTCCCTGTGCTTTTCTGACTCAACTAGAGGAAAAGAACTTCACCCTACTGGTTAGTCATAGCAATTATTACCCGAGTTGTCATAGGTAGTTTAAATGAGAATGCCCCACAAAGGCTCAGATTGTTGAATACATGGTCCCTAGTTGGTGATGCTGGTTGGATAAGTTAACAAAAGTGTTGTCTACTTTCTCCAGTAAGTCACTGGGCTTTAAAGTTTCAAAAGCCACATGCCATTCCCAGTTCATTTCCCGCTTCCTGCTTTTATTCTAAGATGTGAGCCCTCTTGGGCTGGGGATACTTTGCACACCTGTGTGTGATTCTTTCAGTTCTTTGAATAAGATGCCAACAATGCTGAAGAGTACTACCCACTCTTCCAGGGGGCCCAAGCTCTTCTCTCAATACCTACATGGTGACCACTATTTATAACTCCGGTTCCAATGAGATCTGATGCCCTCTTCTGACCTCCACAGGTACTGCACAAACATAGTGTACAGACATACATGCAAGCAAAAAAAAAAAAAAGCCACATATACATATAAAATAAAATAAATCGATATCAAAAAGAATGCAGTCTCAGCTTGCTGTTTCAGCCACTCTGCCTACTGTCTGCCATGGTTTCCTGTCTTGCTGGTGATGGAATCTAACCCTTTAGGAATTAGGAAACTTTTAGTAAAGAGAAGTCATTAAATTCTTCCTAACAGAAAAAAAAAAAAGGTGGGGGCAGGGAGGACTGGTATAAATGAAATGAACATTGATGAGTTTAAATAAAAGTTGTGATACTGCACTACCAAAACTTGACTGAACTAAAGGAACTCTCTACAGGTCACCCAACTCGAAGGGACCCCTAAGCATGTCTTTCTAATAACCCAAGTTTGAAAAAATATAACAACTTGGAAGAGATTTCAATGAGTCCTGACTGGGAAATCCTCTGGGTTAGTACCATAGAAGAATCATTATTTTAAATTTTAATTGGGAAAAAAACTTAAAGAAAATCTCTCTTCTACAGCCTCTTTTTAGAAACAGGTTTCATTTACGTTGAATGTGTTCTATTTCTAAGAGTCAAAGGGCTAAGGTCATAAGATGCTGACTTGTATAATGATCAAAAGGAAACCCAAGGTAAATTATTAAACTGATATGCAGTTTCTAGGAAGTAGCTTATGTAAATAAAAGACTGGGATTTGCTTTGAAAGAGAGAGGTAGCAGATTCCAGAGCTGTTAGCTTGCATTCATCACTGACTGAGTTATTCTTTCCTGACGCCCATTTACCGGTTCTTCCTCAAGAACCTCTTTCAGACTAAGGCTAGACCTCGGCAAGGAGAACATTCCCAAAAGGAGGAATATAAAGTAGAATGTGTACATTATTATGCAAGCAAGCTTTACACCTATAGCAACCATCAGCACACGAGGAGACCCATGTCCCGCCAGCTCTGCTCCAGGAGCAGGAACCCTGTTACACCCTCCCTTCCGCAACTATTCCAGACCCAGCAGATTTTACTCAAGTTAATTTTATTAATATGATAATATGATAATATGGGTATATAAAATATCATATCATAATTAATATGATAATATGAGATAATTAATATGATAAACTTTTAATTTTGTTTAAATGAAGGTTCTTTGTTTCCCATGTATAATCCTACTTGAGCAGGAATAAATAAAGCATGCATTTGGCAATATTTTTATTACTTAGATAGACGTGTAGGTGCTTCCACTGTTTGGTCTCTCTTCTGTTTTGTCTTTTCTCTACTACTTATTAATTTAAATATTTTACTTTTATATTTTTAATTCAAATTTTAATTTATGTGTATGGGTGTTTTACTGGCATGCAAGTATGTGCACTACTTACACATCTGGTGCCCATAGAGGCCAGTAGAGGGCATCAGATCCCCTGGAAGCTGCCATGTAGATGCTTGGTATTGAACTCAGGTCAGCTCTGCAAGAGCAGCAAATGTTCTTTTTTGCTGATCCATCTTTCTAGACACAATTTAAGAGTTTTTTATGCATTAATAATAAGCGAATATTGATTTTTGATCATGTATTGTCCTCTATTCCATTGAAAATGTTGACTTTCTACTGAAAGGCCAAATCTTTTAAATTCAGACTCTATTTTAGAGAACCTGACCTAAGTTTGAATTCAGGTAAACTAACAGGCTCATACTCAGCATCAGTTTCCAAGTTACCTCCCAACAAAACTTGAACCTAGCTCCAGTCTTTAGGCTAACCACCAACAAGATCAGCATCTCTAGGTTATTCACCCCCAAAACCCGCACCCACACATTATAAGCCCACCCCCTGCCTAATGACCACCAATGCAGAGGCAAGCAGAAATTAAATTTATGATATGACTCCAAGCATTTTATGTTAAAAGGCATAGTAACTTCCCAATTATATACATGCACACACACACACACACACACACATGCTTGCTACTTTCTATAAAGTCTTGCCCTGATAGACATTCAGAACCCCTCTCTCCACCAAAATATTCCTGCGTGTCAGTGGTGAGCTGAGGGGTTCAAGTGAGCTCAAATAGAATAAAAACTCTGCTGTAAGTTGCATCGGAATGGCTCCTGTCCATTTTTGCGGGGGGGGGGGGATCACTACACTTCTCCACGGATATTAAGACCTCATGTATTCTAAATTTGAACGTGTATATTCTCAGGCTATCCTAGCATTCAAATTAGGATGAACCACGTCTGCTGGCAAAGCTATGCTCTTTGTCTTTCAATCTGAGAAAAACAAATTGAAAGGAGAAAATTCTAATTTGGCTGATGTTGTTGGAGGCTTTAGTAAATGGGTGTTTAGCCTTGTTTTTAGTAGATGATAAAACAGACACTATGGTGGGGTGCAAAAAGACCAAGAATGGAAAGGTCCAGTTCAAGGCACACCATCAAAGGCTCACCCTCTTATGACCTCTTTTCTCTAATTAGACCTCCCTCACCCCTCTTCTAACAGCCCATTGATTACAAACTCATCTGTGGATGAGATGAACACCCTCATGGTCCAATCATTGCTTAGCATCTCTCAAGCTTGGTACCAAGACTTCACAGTGTGAACCATCAAGAATATTTTACAGTCACACTACAACAGATGTTTTCAGGACACAGGCAATAAGAGGTCACAATTAGGCCCAATGAGAAAAGAAAACCTGGAAGCAAGAAAACTAACATTACATGACCTATGGTGGTGACACAATGGTGTTTATTTATCTGATTTGCCAAACTATATTCTTGTAACCCAGATGAACAAAAAAGAAATATATAGTGTGATAGAATGACTGTAACCTGTGACATACACTCTGTAAAAGGTTCCAGCAGACTAAAGGAACTGAGAGAAGTTGTAAGGGAACAGTACAGTAGATAAGGTGCCTCTCTGGGTTATTCAAAGCTAATGATATCTAATCAGACATCTATAAAGTAAAGCAACAGGACAACTGGTTTCATCTCAGAAGAAACAGTATGTCCAACAATGAAACCCTGACCTGGGTCTGAACTCAGTGAACGTGATAACAGAGGAGGCCAGGGAAATTAGCATGTACTTGAGCAGCAGAAAATGTCAAGGGAAGCCAGAAGGAAAAAAAAAAACCCTGATAAAAAAAAGTTAAGTTTTTGCTCTCTTGGTGGGGACACATAGATGTGTGTCTTTATTCTAGTACATCTATTGTAGTATGTAGCTTTTGCTACCCAACCTAATCTCCTAGAATGGGCCATGCTACCAGCCCCCACTCAGAGAATATTGGATCCACAGATGAAAAACACAGATATACACAGTTGCTCAATTTCAACTTGCCTTACTGACTCAACAGTTGGGCGCCTCCAACTACCCCAGTTAGCGTGCCCTCCCCAATACTCCCAGCTCAGCACCCTAAATCTGTACTCAATTTCAGGTGCTCAGCCACCTTCAGTCCTAGCTCAACATCCCCAACCTCCCACCTGTAGAAGTGGCCTGTGACCACTTAGCCAGAGATTTCATGTGGCTGGTTTGTTTTGTTTTGTTTTTGTACCCTCTGAAACATGGTGGATTCTCCCTCTCCTCTCCTTGCTGCTTTGCCTGCATGGACTCAGAAGTCCTGCATGTTTCTTCCATCCAGCAATTGGCCCATGACATCTTTACTGATAGATCAAGAACTGATTGGGGATCAGAACCTTAACATCATAACCACCCCTATACTCTGTGAATCGAAAACAGAATGCTGTGTGGGAGCAGAGGGGAAGGCTGGCAACCATCAATTTTTAATTTTCTGTTTGATTTAATGGAATTACAATGAGCCAATTTCTGCAAGAAGGAGTTTGCAGATGTTTCTACTAAGAGAATATGGTGAACTGCATCAGGATGGAAGCAGGAGTGATGAAGGAACCTGACTCAGTAGTCTAGAGATGTGCTGAAATTCCTGTCTATAGATTCACTATAGACAGGAAAAGAAAGACCTCAGGATAACTCCTCCTCCCAAGGCCCCTCCACTTCCTTTTCCTCTTCCTCCTCCTCTTCCTCCTTGTCTTTCTTCCTTCTGACTGAGATTACTTTCAACTAATTGCCATATAAAAATCCTAAACCCAATGCTTTTTGAGACAAAGTCTTATGAAGTCTTGGCTGGCCTAGAAATCACTATGTAGACCAGGCTGGCACCAAACTCAAAGAAATCTGCCTGCTTCTACCCAGCAAGTGCAGGGTTCAAGGCCTGGACCATTTTGCCCAGCTCCTATATCATTTTTTTTTAGTTCCCACCCCCATGACTAGTAGCTTTGTGACATCACAAAGAGACAGACACTCAGAGAAGGTAAGTCTCCCTACTGTTGTAAAAAGATCAAAGTTCAGACTCAGCTCTGCAATGAAAGGCCAAGTTCCCCACTATGCCCATGGCACCCACCCCATTATCTCTCCTGTGGCATCATGTGTTTGCACTTCACTTGAGTGACACATATTCAAATATCTCAATGATGTTGAGTAACCATGGGTAGTAGAGCTTTAATAATGAGTCAACACAAGAATCTTATGGTGCAGTTTATTAGTGTAATTTCTGTTCCACTTTTCAGTTTATCCATTTCATGTCCTTAGGAGGTAATACATTTATTTATCATTATTACATGACAGCTTATTTAGAAAACCTTTCCATATTTGATTCACCAAAAGTACATCATTTCACTATAATAAGGTAGAACCAATGTTGTATTTCAGCACACACACACACACACACACACACACACACACACACACACTTTAATGATACTGTGAAGAAGATTAAAGCAGGCCCTTGCTTTCTAGGTAAGGTCTGAGCTGGAACTTGCTAGTAGGACTTAATGTCCTTCTGCCATACATAAACAGTTGTTCAAGACATCAGGATCAGGTTAGTACATTGTGTAGCTGGGATGACTCGATATAAAAACAAGATCATTGTGTTTATCTGGACATGAACAAAATGTTGACATTAGCAAAGCTACATTAATGATTAAACTTTCCTGACTTGGCTAACAGGAGAGACTCACCTTCTTCTGGATAATGCTTTGTAAACATATGTGTAGGTGTGCTTTGAATGTGATACATCCCAACAGGCAGTTCTCAGTTGGTGGTGCTGTTCTGCAAGGTTGTAGAAATGTTGAGGCACAAGGTCTGGCTGGTACAGATTGGTCACAAAGGTGTCATGAAGGTTATCCTTGCTTCTGGTTCCAACTTAAGTGTTCTGCTTTCTTTCTATAAGGCTGTGAGGAGTCTTGGCCACAAACTTCAGCTATCGTGAATTTTGTAATGTATTCCCCTACATAATGGACTGAAACTCTCCAAAACTGTGGGCCAGAATAAATCTTCCCCTAAGTCATCTATGTCAGATGTTTTGTCAAAGTAATGAGGAAAGTAATTGCTGCATGAGTTATGGAATGACCCTTGTCCCCTTTCCTATTTCACATACTGATGTCCTAAACTAACCTCAAAATGTGACTCATTTGGAATATTAAAGGTATAAGCTACCATCATATTTCACTTAGTTCCTGGCCTATAACACACCAAACTAAAATGTATTCACTAATTCTATGGTCCATTCAATCAAGTTAAAACTTTGAGAAAAGCTCCCCCAACACTTCACTTTTAAAAACCAACCAAGCAAGCAGAAAGATGGTTCAGTAGTTTACAGCACTGGCTAGGTCCTCTACCAGAAGACCTAGGTTCAATTCCCACCCAGCACCTACACTGTGGCTTACAATCATCCATTACCTCCAGGTCCAGAAAATCCACCATCCTCTCCTGGTCCCTTCAGGCCTCAATCACACCCATGGTATGCTCACATTACTGGAGGCAAAACACATATATACATAAAAGAAAAATAAATCTTTAAATTAAGAGAGAGAGAGAGAGAGAGAGAGAGAGAGAGAGAGTTAGCGCCAGGATACTCCAAGTCCTGTCTAACCATGTGACCCTTGACCTGCATTGCCAGGACAATGACCTTCTATCCCACAATCCACTTGGCTCAGTTCCCGCCCTCACTGATGTGATGTCATTTTCTGTATAAAAGAGGAAGCCATCTTCTCCTCGCTCTCTTCACCCTCTTCTCTTCGCCTTCATCTCTCCCCCCTCTTTCTCTCTCCTCTTCTCTACCCTTCAATCCACTCCCCCCCCATTCCCGCATAATAAACCTTTCCCATGTGGAACACCTGGCCTGTTTTGCTGCCTGGTTTATCCGCCCATAATATAAAATTGGTGCCGGAAACCCGGGAATGACTGATTAAGCGGGGAGGGGGGGAACAGCAGCCACACCAGCGCCTGGTGTGCCCAAGGGGACGCAGCGGCAGGTACTGAACATGACTTTCACAACAACATTCCCACGGCCTTGAAGCTGCGTGCTCTCTTTAGCACAGTGGCTTGGTTCTCAACTTCCCTATCCCCTCTCAGAGCCAGAACTCTTGGTGACCCCACCTCCTGCTGGGGTTTTAAATCCCAATCAGAGGGGTCAACTACCATTAAGCCTTTGCCCCCATTCTTGGTTGCCTAAGAAATGACCAGGGCTCACACAAAGGCCAGGGGGGGAGGAGCACGACTGTCCGCCATTTCCACCATGTGACCCACCGCTGTCCTGGGGCACAGAAACTTTAAACTAAGTCAGCTGTGCCATTCCCATGTGCCTTATAGGCCGGGCTTCCACACTCCCAATTTACCAGTTCACTAAAATCTCTCATGCAGACCCAGGCACACTATCAGCAGGGCCTGTCAGCAGGGAGTAGCCTCCAGTTCATGGAATAGAGCCTGGCCAGCTCTGCCCAAGGACTAAGAGGCTAGACCCCAGCCAACATAGCAGAGACACCACCCATGATCTTGCTCTCTTTGGAAGCTGCTCTTTCCGTACAGGCCCCCAGTGGGTCGGGCCCCCAGCAGGTCGGTTGAAATCCCTGGCCAGGGTGGAGCACTTCCCACAGTAAGTCCAGGACTTACTGGGTAGCCACTAGAGGTCCTTGTGACAACTTGGGCACTCTAGCCTGGCTTATTTCCTCTTTGGTTTCTGAGTTGTTTGCAGGACGCCGGTAGGACATACCAGGAACCTCCAGAGCATGGGCAACCATGTGTCCTCAGATGTAACCCCAGATACACCTCTGGGGTATCTCATAGAAAACCTTGAGTCCTTAAAGTTCACGCCTCCTTTAAAGGCATCAAAATTGATATCTCTTTGCAATGAAGTCTGGACTCAGTACTCACTAGATAATGGTTCTTGATGGCCAATTAATGGCACCTTAGACCCAGTTGTTTTAAGGGATCTTAATACATANTGCCAGCAAGCCGGTAAATGGGAAGAGGTTACCTACACAAAATCTTTCATCTATCTCTGTTCCAATCCTGCTATGTGTTCTTCCTACTCTCCAACTCAATTCCTGTTAGCCATGACGGTGCAGGACCCAGCTTACGAACCACCTCCTTTCCACCATAGGCCTCCTTCTGTGCTGTTTAGAACCCAAACTGCTACCTCAGCTTCCCCCCACTGACACTCCCTGGGGCCTGTCACCTCCAGCTCTCCCCCTCCTTCCGCACCAACTGCAAGCCCTTCTAAGCGTTCTACTTTGGCACCCCCACCTTCACACCACCTATTACTCACTCTAAGACCATGACAAGCCCCAAGCTCTCCACCCCTAGAAGAATCTGACCCAGCGACTGTACTTCCCTTAAGGGAGGTTGCGGGGGTAGATGGTCTGGTCAGAGTGCACGTCCCCTTCTCACTGAGTGAACTCTCTCAGATAGAGAAGANANTGGGCTCCTATACTTCTAATCCCTCTTCCTTTATCAAAGAATTCCAGTACATCACTCAGTCGTACAGCTTGACTTTTCACGATATACACATGATATTAACAATTTGATTCTCGAGGAACACAAGTGAGTTTGGGAACAAGCGAGAGCGCATGCAGATGAGATTCACCAAACAGATAGAGCACATCCAATCGGAGCGGAGACAGTGCCTGACCTGAATCCTCAATGGAATTATAATTTTGCAGGTGGTACTCTAGCAAGGAATAGGTTTGTTACATGTCTTTTGGTGGGTCTGAAAGCAGCTTTAAAGCCGGTAAATTTTGAAAAACTTCAAGAGATTATCCAAGATAAACAGGAAATTACATCTCAGTTTTTAGAACACCTTAAAGGTGCTTTATTGCAGTATACCAATGTGGACCCTGAGAACCCAGAGGGTAAATAGCTCTTAATGACTAACTTCTTTTCCCAGAGCTACCCCGACATAAAACCTAAATTGGAGAGGGGACCCCTGACTC
>NC_034592.1:2907525-2919068 GCF_900095145.1 Mus pahari | reverse complement strand
CTTCTCTACCCTTCTACCTGCTCCCCCCCATTCCCACATAATAAACCCCTCCCATGCGGAACACCTTGGCCTGGTTTGCTGCCTGGTTTATCTGCGAGAGATATAAGAGAGAGAGAGAGAGAGAGAGAGAGAGAGAGAGAGAGAGAGAGAGAGAGAGAGAGAAATATTAATTAATCTGAATAGACTTAGTTAAACTAACCAGGCATCATAAGAAAGACTGCTCTGGTTTGACCACTTCTAAGAAAAGTCACCTCCCATATGCTGAGAGTAAAGTCTCTTCTCTGAACTGCTCTTACCAGACTCCTTCCCAGAGTAGCTCTTGTGACCATGCAGCTCACTTCTCCATTATGTTACTACGTTTACATATATGAGTGTTTTACCAGCATGCAAGCACCTTTTCTAAATCTTTTTGTAAGTGACTGAACCATTTATGAATCTCTAAGAAAGGTCAAATTTGTCAAAATTTTTTTGTCATATATAATCTAGAGGCCCTAATAAAACAATTTAAAGTGTGGTCCTTAGAGTGAGTCTTAATTCAGTCTGGCCTGTTATAAGGGGCACACATGACCTGGGGAAGACAATATGAAGATGTAGGCACCAGGTGATGACTATGTTAGCCATGAAGTATGGTCTTCCTAAGGACAGCCTGCTCTCAGAGCTGTAAGCCCCAAACACATGAGAAAATAGGTTCTTTGAGGCACTTGTCTGTGTGCATCTGCCATGGCAGCCAGAGTAGACTAACCCATTGCAGAAGCATGAAAGCTTGGATCCAGAAAGGATTTATGGCACCTTGAATGTGTGTGACTATTATTAAATGCTCATGATGCTAACAATGCCATAAAAATTGATCACCATTGTCACCACCAAAGCTATTCTTAAACAAATTTCAGGAGACTATACCCCTTTTGTCTTATAGATTTACCCAGCATGAGCCAAGTACCAGTAGAGCTGTATCAAAAAGATGCTCTCAACACCCGTGGATAGAGCAGCTTGCTTGGATCCTGGTTGCTGCAGACGAACCTCACTTGGGTCCCTGATCTGCATGGAATTGGGTTTCTGGTTGCAGGTGAGCGAGGATTTGGTGAATGACAAACAGACCAACACAAGAGAGCGCGTAATATCTGAATGCAATGTCAAATCGAGCATCAGACTATTTATACAGAAGAAAATAGGGAAGTTACACCAAACAGAGGAATGCAAATATGGAAGGACTGTCAGGAACCAACTGGGATAAAATTCAATGTTAACAGCTGGGATCAAAAGCAGCTCCACCTAAAGTCTGCTTAAACTTAGAAGCCAGGGGCAAGGACTTCATGCCCTTGCCATAGTTCCTATAGTCCACCTTCCCCCTAGGCCATTGTAATGCTTGTGTGNGGGTGTAACTCAGCTACCTATGGTTCTAAGTATCTACTCTGGCTCCTCTTTAAATCACAAACTTCCTTCTTCCTAGAGAATGGTAAATTCCTATGTAGGGCAAGTGACTTAGCTACCTAAACCCAGGGTCAGCTCAAGGACTGACTGCCTAGGATCTAACTTAGCTATGTCAAAAAGTCAATCCTTAAAAGCACTTATAAAAAAGCAATATTAAGGGAAAGCACATGGATCTGTTTTCCAACTAAAGCAAGGACATTGGAGCATTCATTATTCAGGATGCCACGATTCCAGGAGACTAAGTTTCCGGTGAACTTTTTGCCTTGGGACAGCGCCCAGGTTTTTGGGGCCTGTAGCGCTTGTCACTACTGGAGTGCATGTAGCACCTGGTCAGGTGCTCTACATGAATTGATAGATATTTTCAGTTTGGAACAATGCATCAGCTTTTTCAAGTAAAGTCTACATACATAAAATAAAGGTGAGGACAAAATGTCAACTCACATGTTTATTATTCTTTACTATGAGCACATTTTGCTAGCTTTTGAACACTGTGTGTGCAGTGACCATGAAGACCAGAAAAGGTCATTGGATACCCTAGACCTGTGATTTAGGACAATTCTTAGCTGCCATGTAGGTGCTGAGAATTGAACCCAGGTCTTCTGTGAGAACTATCAGTGTTCTTAGCAGCTGAGACAATTCTTTAACCCTCAACTCATTTTAAATACCAATGCTTATCAATGATTTCCATAAGATTTCGGAACCATATTGCAAAGAACACACACACATATATTGAAATTATTCACCTACTATTGAAGCACAATTTGTGATCTCAAGTCATCCCAGACTTTATGGAGAATAATGGGGATGGGTAACAAACTAGAGTCCAAACTAGTAAGTAAACAAATGATGGGAGCCCTTCAGCTCCTTATTCCTGTTGTTGTATGCTACCATCAACAGGCTTGGTGGAAGACAATAGTCACAGCACATTGATATGTAAATGCTTTGCAGTTTATTTTACAGATGAGACTAGCTATGCTGAAGCACTCATAAAATAAGTATGCAATAAAAAAATATTTTTAAAGGATGTGTGAATAAGCAGATTTACCATTTTACATTTTATCTCCATTAAAATCCCCTGAGTCTAGGAAAGGGGAAAATGGCCCCAGAGAGAGATGTTCTCTGATAAAGAGCTGTTATCTTTCAACTTGCCAAGGATAAGGGAATCATTTCAGCAATTGTGTCAAAGACAAAAGCATTCCTTTTCACCACTGCTTACAGCATAGCTTTTCCCATATCAGACTAAAATATGTCATTTTACAACAGAGCGTCCTTTTCTTTGATTAGCTTCCTTCTGGGCTTTGCAGAAAAAAAAAAATTGAATGGCATTCTTATAATAAGTGACACTAATTTCATAGTTGAAAGGGTATCTGTTTTATGATTAAAATAAATTTATTAAGCATGCCTGTATGTTTATAAAGTACAAAGTCTTAGGTATTTAATAATGCATCACTTTTGCTAGATTATTGAGTTTCTTCCTTTATTTCTATATTTTATTTTGTATGTATGTACATGCCTTTTATCTTTGTTTTGCTTTTTAATTTAGTTAATTATGTATTTTCTGTATATGGGTATTTTGTCTGTGTATACATCTACATTCCATAAGAGGGCATCAGATAAAATTACACATGGTTGTGAGCTACCATGTGGGTGCTTGGAATTGGCCTCAAGACCTATGGAAAAGCAGCCACTGTTCCTAACCACTGAGCAATCTCTCCAGCCCTGTACATATTAGCTTGCAGGTTTATGCCTATGCACATATGGAGGCCAAAGATCAGCTCAAGTATCTATATCACAACATCCCTGTCCATTTAATTTTTCATAATGTTTTCATTTATTCTTGAGAGTTTCATGCCTGTATGCAACATACTTTAATGATTTTAATGATATCCACTCCTACTCCTCTCACCACATTCATGTTGTTCCTCCTCCTCCCACTTTTTTTATCCATTAAATCCATATAGTGCTTCCCATATGTACATAGATGTAGGAACATCCACTAGAACACTGGCACCCTACCAGCAACCATTCCTAAAGAAACATTACTACCTTCCAACCAATAGCTATCAACTGCCAATAGCTTCTCAGCTGAGGATGGGGGCCATGAGAGCCCCACCCCCATCCATGATGACTCCATCATCTTGAGCAATTCGTGCACAGGTAGCCACAGCTTCTATGAGCTCATGAGGGCAACAGTCATACCATACCCAGATAACAGCATTTCATAGACTCATCTCCATCCTCTAGCTCTTCTTACTTTCTTCTGAGGCATTCTCTGAGTCTTGGGAAGAGGATGATATGGATGTCCCATTCAGAACTAATCATTCCATAATCATTAATTCTCAGCAATATTGAGATGCAGGGCATCTTTTTCTGTTTCAAGTTCTTCAAGATTAAAATAATTGACAATTACCAATTTGAGCACTCCACTCTGGTTATATGATAACCACCAGGGTATATGATATTGTGCAAAAGCTCACTGGAGGTCTGGTGGTCTACACAACCACTGTCTTACCTGCTTTCCTAAATGGTCCAACAACAATCAGCTGAAGTTTGGGATTGTTTTAGAATGCCTTAGAATGTTTTCTATTTGATTCTGAATATCATGCATAAAATTTCAGGCTTGATAGGTGAGCATGGTGGTGCATGTTCCTAAGACCAGGAAGTCTTTGGAAAAAGGGATGGCTGTTCGACACCAGCCTGGACCACAAAGTAAGGAGCTGTTCAGAATCAAAAGACCCAGAGAGATGGCTCAGAGAGTGGCTATGCAAGCACGAGGATCTGGGTTCAAATCTCTTAAGGCTTATATAACTGTAGGCCTTATATAACTGTAACTTCAGTTTGAGGTACCAAAACAGGCAGATCATGGAAGCTTCGAGTTTAGTAGGAGAGCCTGTCTAAAGGTAACAACATGGAGAGCAATAGAGGACAACACTCGATGGCCTCCTCTGACCTCCACATAAGTAGAGTTGTGCACATTCACACACGCACATATGCACATACAATCACCTGACATATACACACAGATACAAACTCAAGGTAAAAAATGAGAGAGACAGACAGAGAGAAGTGTACTTAGATATTATTTTATTTTTCAAGCATAAATTAAACCACTGGGAGGTTGCTTCACAGATTAAGCCAACTTTGCCTCCAACATGAAACAAAGCTCAAACACAAACATGTAATTGTAACATGTAAGCTGGTACAGGCTTCCTACAAATAAAATGCACTAAAATTTTAAGGCTGATCACAACAATATTTGATAGAGTAAAATTCTGCAACAATATTTAATAGTGTGAAATGCTAGTTTCTTTTTTTTTAAGATTTATTTATTTATTTAATGTGTGTGAATACACCATAGCTGTCTTCAGACACACCAGAAGAGGGCATCAGATCCCATTACAGATGGTTGTGAGTCACCAGGTGGCTGCTGGAAATTGAACTCAGGACCTTTGGAAAAGCAGTCAGTGCTCTGAACCACTGAGCCACCTCTCTAGCCTGAAATGCTAGTTTCATATGTTCAGTTTTGTTAACGTGTGGGGATGCACAGACAAAACTTGGTTGCTTCAGATGGGACATCAAGGACAGACCAAAGGAACAATAAGATCCACCTTGGTGAATCACTGAGTTTACTGAACCTACCCACAGGGTAGGAACACCCATGGTACCCAGACAGCTTCAACATAAAGATGTCCCACCACAGCATATGTAATGGCCTCCCAAAGGTGGGACAGAGTGCCTTCTCAGTTGATCATCAATGCACATACATTCTAGCTAACACTTCCTGGGATGACTGGCAGCTGCGGTTGAATTCTACATAGGTGGGAGAAGAGCACAGGAGGGTCTAATGAGCCTCCTCAGCGCTCCTTCTCTGAGAGAAAGTCAACAGTCTCTATCTTGTCAGGGTCATCATTGCTGCTCTATTAAGTTCATAATAGCCATGTTATGCTCAGAGAAGAGTGTGGATGGGCAGAGAGCACTCACTGAACTCAGCAATAACTGGAAAAGTTTTCAGATGAAAAGAAAAGAAGGTACAAAAGTGAAGTCATCAGAAGACAGATGATGCAGCCTTGCAAAGACATTTTCAAAGTCTTGGCCTTCTGCAATGCTTTTGGGCTCTACAAAGTGTAAGTCGCTAAAGCAAAGCAGAGGACACAGCAACCAACTTACCTAAGACTAAGCAGGGGATGATGTCTTAGTGCCTGCAAGTCAGCAGAGGCCATGTGGCAACAGTCTGCCAAGAAGAGTAAAGCCTGGCTGTGGCTCCGTTGATCAGCTGAGCAGAGATGGCCTGTTTCAGACAAGGAACATAGGGCAGCAGAGCAAGTTTGCTGATGTTAGGACATCCTCGAGCTGCCTGGAAAGGGGCTTAAGTGGCAGTGGCTTCTAGCTGTAAGTCCCTTTTTATCAGATAATGATGCGGACTGAACAGCCTGGAGAGGCCTCTCTCCATTGTTGTCTCCATTGGAAGGGGTGTTCCAGTTGGTACGTCTTTGGCTCTCTTCACTGAGAGGTGTTACCCAAGATGCTGAGCAGAAGAAATTAAGACAACAGTGCTGAAAAAGAGTTTTTAGCTGCTGGCTCAGATGAATAGAACTGACTCCTCTTTTTTTCTAGTTTAAGTAGGTCATTTTGCTTGATAGAAACCTGTAGTTCTCTATATATCTTTAAAATGCTCACAAATTTCAGAATGAAAAATTCTCTAAGCATCCACGCCAACAAGGTTACATAGATCTCAGAAAAGAAAAACTGTGTTGTCTTATTTTCTATTTGACTTTGGTGTTCCTTTTTTTTTTTTTTCTTTTTTGGCTTTTTCAAGACAGGGTTTCTCTGTACAGCCCAGGCTGTCCTGGAACTCACTTTGTAGACCAGGCTGGCCTTGAACTCAGAAAATCGTCTGCCTCTGCCTCCCGAGTGCTGGGATTAAAGGCATGCGCCACCACACCCGGCTCGGTGTCCCATTTTCTTATCTTAATCTTTCCAGAGCAAGTAAGGAAAAGCATCAAGCAGTATATTGGAAATCTGACTTACACAGTAGGCATAACATTTTGTGCACTGTGTAAAGTTTACCCTCATGTTATTCAAATGCTGATTTCTCTGCCCTCATATCTTGATTCAATCCAGATACTACATTGTAATGCTTACACAAAGAACCTCCTACCTTAAGTTTGTATAAACAATTCTTACCATTTATTGTCTGCCTGGTCAATAAATGCTGAACACCCAATGGCTGGGCAGAATAGAGAATAGGGTGGGACATCTGCTAGCAAAAGGAAGGAGAGGATGGTGAGATGTGCCAGTAGGATAGAGGAATTGGAGCCATTAAGAAGGGAACCAAAGAACCAGACCAATAATAATATGCAAATATCATGGGATGGGGCTGGGAAGTACCCAGATATACATATACATATACATATGCATATATATATATATATATATACATATGCATATATATATATATATATATATAATTTAATTGCTCAACATTTATTGAGCTACAGTTTTAAATAAGCCTTGGTTTCTCTATACAGTTATTGGAGACTAAGATATGGCAAAGATTAATTCACTGCTTACATATATATTAAGAACAATTCATTTACAAAGATAATGGGCTTCAGGATATTGCAACTCCAGAAAAGACTTATGGTAGTTTGAATATAATGACTTCAATAGTCCCATGGAGAGTGGCACTATTAGGAGGTGTGGCCTTGTTGGAGAGAGTGTGTCTCAGTCTCTTCATGCTGCCTGATGATCTAGAGTAGAACTTTCAGCTCCTCCCCTAGCATGATATCTGTCTGCAAGACCTCGATGTTTCCCACCCTGACAGTAATGGACCAAACCTCTGAAACGATAAGCCAGCCCCCCAAAATGTTTTTCTTTATAAGAGTTGCTGTGGTCATAGTGTCTCTTCAAAACAATAAACATCAACTAAGACATAACATGTGTATTTTAAAAAAATGGCAGAAGAAAGAAAGATACTTTGTGGTTTTATGGTCCTTTGAAAGAAGTCATAAAACCTAGGAGTGATATCCTGGTTTTGTTCTGATGATCTGTTTCAGTATGAGGTACCTTCTTGATGCACAGAGGAAATAAGCATCCTTATGTCACACAGGGCACAAACAAGAATCTGATCAAGATGGCCTTGCTAAGTTCTCCACTTTGTTATCAGACTCCCTGAATTAATTTCTTTTCTGAATGCTTTGGCCAAATTCCTAACAAGAAGCAACTTAAGGGAAAAGGGGTTTGTTCTAGATCATGATTCTAGGGCTACAACACCATCATGCCAATGAAGTTCTGCACATTAGGACAGCAGAAGCATAATGCAACTGGTCACTTTGCACCTGAAGTAAGAAAGCAGAGAGAGGACAGGAAATAGAGACGGGCTAAGAAATCCAACTACAGCACCCAGAGGAAGCTCCACTCCCAGGCACTCTAGCACACCCAGGATCTTAGGATCAGGGATGGGTAGGACACAATATCTGTGCTAACTGGGACCAGCAGGATTTACCTTGGGCGCAAACTCTGCAGCTAGTCCCACAGCACCCAGAGGAGGCCCAAATCCCAGGCACTCTAACACAGCCAAGATCATAGGATCCCCAGGATCCCGGGGATCCCAGGAGCTTGGTCACACCAGGATCTCAGGGACCCAGAGGCAGTTTGACTCCCTGGAACTCTGACACACCCAGAATCTCAGGATCACAGGATCCCGGAATCACAGTATCACAGAGACAGCTGGACTATGAGGAGTTCTGACACAATCAGGATTATGGGAAGGACAGGATTCAGTCAGATCGCAAGGGCAGGTAGCACTAGGCAAGTAACAAGGTTACTTGGCATCATCAGAACACAATTCTCCCACCCTAACAAGTCCTGGATACACCATCACACCAGAAAAGCAAGACTCAGATCTAAAATGATTTCTCATGATGCTGATAGAGGACTTTAAGAAGGAAAAAAATAACTCCCTTACAGAAATACAGGAGAACAGAGGCAAAGTTAAAACAGGATCAGATAAACCATCTCAAGAGTCCCATAACCCCTAAAGAAATAGAAACAATCATTAAAGTCTCCCAACCAAAAAAAAAAAAAAATAGATGAGTTTAGTGCAAAATTCTATAATACCTTTAAAGACCGAATACCAATACTCTTCAAATTATTCCACAAAATATAATCAGAAGGAAAACTACAACATTTTAAAGGCAATTTGCTACCTACTTTTATCATTAGGGTTGACAAAATTAGTTTTTTTTTAAATACATTTTCCTATTGGGAAAATCCAACTGGGATGATAGACAAGAAAACTCAAAACATGGTGAATTGGCTTCGCCTAATACCACCAAGAAGAACTAGTATCAGTATTTTACTCTTAGTAAAATACTTATCAGTATTTATCAGTATTATCAGTATTTTACTCTTAGTGACAGCTTTACTCTCCAGTTTTATGTTAATCTACTTCTCATCAGGTTCTAGAATGATTATAGAGTTTTGAGTATCCCCATCTCCTTCTTCAAGCTATTCTACTTGGTAATAATTCTTACAGACATTGAACAATTGACCATGCATTTTACCAGCTCCTTAAAAACACTTATTTGCTGATCAAGACAACTTTGCAATTATTTGATCTATTGTCTTAGTTACAGTTTTACTACTGTGAACAGATACCATGACCAAGGAAAGTCTTATAAAGGACAACATTTAACTGAGGATAGCTCACAGGTTCAGAGGTTCAGTCCATTATCAAGGTGAGAGCATGGCAGAACCTAGGCAGACATGGTGTAGGGAGAGCTGAGAGTTCTACATCTTCAACGGAAGGCTGCCAGTGGAAGACATTTCCAGGCAGCTAGGATGAGGGTCTAAAAGCCTACATCTACAGTGACACACCTACTCCAACAGGGCCACTCCTTCTAGTAGTGCCACTCCCTGGACCTAGCATTTACAAATCATAATATCTATTAAGCAATGGATGACTGTATGTGTTTCTTAGACTCTCGAAAGCTTGCCAAAGCTAAACAAAGGATGGTCAGGGGAAGGAAGTTTAAGTAGCTCAAATGAAAATGATTCAGACAATCCTCTTAATTTGGTGACTCCTGCAGAGAATGGTTTTAAGCCCAGCTTCATTATCTAAGAAATCTTCTGTATTTACTTTTGAACTTTAGTGTGTATTTGTGGCATAAGCTGTTATAGTCCTCCGAACCACAATTGAGGTATGTTTAGTGACCAAGCAAAGCTAGTCCTGGCCAACAGGGGCTCCTCTCATATCAATCCAAACATGTCTCCTACTGACAGGGAGCTATTGTGTCTTCCCCCAAAGCAGATTGCAGGTAGCAGGTCTGGCCCAGTCAGGATCTCAGACAGGGCCCACTGAGATGGAAGTCAGCCCCAGTGAAGAGTCAGCTTGATAGAAGAGGCTTTCCAATGCTCATGCTGAGTGGTCTCATGTGACAACAGTGTTTGGACCTGAAATAACTGTTCTTGGGACTTCTAAAGCACCACCCTGCCTGCCTTAGGAAGTGAACAGGTATTAAAGGCAGATTAGCGGGAAACGGAGACTCTGAGTTCTACTATAACCATATTTACCTCAGAGGGCTTATGAAAAAGTTAGTTTAAGGCCCATGACTGAATCCTAAGGATGGTCCCGTCTTGATTCCCAGTTTCTTGCACATAACAACTAGCAGTGACTGTCCTCTGAGAAGTCCATGCCCACCATTGCCTTGAATGTGTAAAATTTCCTCTATCTTGTGTGCACCTTTCTCTTTCCCTTCATTAATAGTCATGTTTAAATATGTATCAATACTATTCCTTACTAAACTCTAACTTTGCTTCAAAACGTAAAAGGCAAATAATAACTTTCTCTTCTTCTCTCTCTGGCTTGTGGTAAGGTAGCAGCAATGAGGCCACCCAAGACAGAGAGAGGATGCAATGCAGGGACAGAAGTTGTGATTGAGAGGACGGTGTGGTTAGCAGGCTGTCATTGAGTGGGGGTTGGGAACTATCGGGTAAGCAAATCAATAAGGCAGAGATGAATGGAATCAATTTTCTCACTGATAAGGAGTTTGAAAATATAAAGAATATTAAATCCATAAAATACTCAGATGTTGATTTGGACTGATTCATGTATGGATACATGACCAAGATCATAGATAGATAATAGGTAGATAGATAGATACATACATACATACATACATACATACATACATACATACATAGACAGTAGATGATAGATGAAAATAAAGAGAGTTGTGCTGTGTGTGTGTGTGTGCATGTACAGACAGTGAAAGAGAGAGAAGAGAGAGAGAATTTCACAGTTTCACTTACCAATGTTCAAATGCAGCTTAAAAATAGTAAGTAAAATTTTCTGATTAGTAGGAACTAGGAAGATGAATAAGCCTATTATAGACCACTCTTAGGGTAGCAAAGCTATTTTATTTGATAATTTAGTCATAGATACCATACCATAACTGTCCAAACTAATAGAAGGTATAAGCAAAAGGGACTATTAGTGTAGACTATGGACCTTTGGTGATGACGTGTTTGTATATAAGTACCAATCCTAACCACACTGTTGAAGGTTATGGCTGCAGAAGAGGCTGTGCACTGGAGAATTCTGCTCAGATTTGCTGTGAACTTAGTACTACTCCCCAAAAGAAAGTATATTTTAAAAATGCCCACGTGATAAGTAAAGAATACGCACTGTGAGAAGGAAGCAGCCTAATGTTTTTTGAAAAAAATCACACAATTAGCAGAGAATAGGCTGCTCGGTGTCATATTCAAAAAGCTTTGTAGGCATAATTATGCTTAATAATTACAGCCTGGCATGGAGCCGTGACTTTCATAATTACTACTTTGCAGTAAAGGAAGCAGACAAGGTGGTGAAGCAAGCTGCTGAGAAAGCACAGAAACACTGGAACAGGTAAAGTCGGCCTCTCACTTTTTAAAAGAAACAAAAGACAGGATTCTCCTTAAATATTATTTGTTCCTTAAGAATACAGGCTTGAAGATGGCTCAGTTGATAAAGTATTTGCCTTGCAAGCATGAGGATGGGAGTTCAATCCCCAGAATCCATATGAAGAAAGGAAGGAAGGGAAGGGAAGGGAAGGGAAGGGAAGGGAAGGGAA
>NC_034592.1:2897096-2904820 GCF_900095145.1 Mus pahari | reverse complement strand
AGAGAGAGAGAGAGAGAGAGAGAGAGAGAGAGAGAGAGAGTAAAATAACAAAACAAACAGAATATAGCTGTATTTAGCGATCTATAACAAAGTTTTCCTAAGTGTCTTGACATTTTATATTTTGGATACTATACTATAATAGTGGTTCATAATTAAACTATTCATGGAAACCAGAAACTTCAATAGAAACACACATTTATGAATTCAGAATGCATTTTTTCATCTATATTTACTTTAAGCTTGTACTTGCTTAGCTTGCATTCCTACTTAGCACTATTGCAAAAGAATGCCTATTTTATGTTAATGTAAGTGGTTATCTACTAATTAATTTGTATTACCAACATGTGACTAAAAGAAAACTTTATGTACCAGGTGCTTATTCAAAACTAATCATAGAAGAAACTCAAGTCATTAGAATATTTATTATAAAGAACAGTCTCTTTGCATTTATCATTGAATACATCCCTGTAGTTAAGAACACATGGGGTAATAAATAGCCTTATCAGAGGGTAGGGCTTAACCTTATTTGAGAACTAACAGTACTTGCTGGAGCTGCAAAAGTTCAATGATAAGGCAGAGAGAAAGGTTAGTGGGGCTGATAAAGTCTTTCTAGTGAAGAGCAGCTCCTTTTGTGGTGGTGCAGAGAAAGAAGGAACAGGAGAAACAGAATGGGAGGAGGACTGATTTATATCCCTTTGTGGTTTTCTCCTCTCTAGGAAATAGATTGTGAAGTCCAAAAGATACTATACTAGCTTTCTTTCTCTTTTTTTTAAAGATTTATTTATTTATTATATGTAAGTACACTGTAGCTGTCTTCAGACACGACTATCTGAAGAGGGAGGATATCAGATCTCATTACGGATGGTTATGAGCCACCATGTGGTTGCTGAGATTTGAACTCAGGACCTTTGGAAGAGCAGTCAGTGCTCTTACCCGCTGAGCCATCTCACCAGCCCCCATACTAGCTTTCTTGTCACTGATTTCTGAGTTGCATTTCCAGACATGACTTGCTAAGTTCCAACTTCATTAGCTTATTTCACAGCTGATTCGTGGTTTACCTTCCCAGCTCAGTGTCATTGCACAGTTTATAGTGTCCTTGTGCAAGGTCTAATACAAACCCTACGCTGGTTCAAACACTTTCCCAGACAGTATTTCATCAGTTGAAATTCACATGGTCTCTCTCTGCATAACCCATGTACCATGGTTACTTGTTTGTCCTAATTCACAGTTGTCTAAGAATGTCCTGAGCATTCCCTCTCTCCAGGCTATCCAGGCTATAATGTGAAAGAAGCACTGCATATAATTCATCTTGGGTGGGTCACATCTACTATGGTGATTCAACCTCATAAGTCTTGGGCATTTGAAATAACGGATGGTGACTGCTAGAAACAGGTCAGGAAGGTAAGCTTTCTGGAGGTGACTGCTAGAAACAGGTCAGGAAGGTAAGCTTTCTGGAGGTGACTGTTAGAAACAGGTCAGGAAGGTAAGCTTTCTGGAGGAATATGATTCCGGGGATGAGCTTTGAGGTTCCCAAAGGACCCCCATTTTGAGTTGGTGCTCTCTGCCTCCTGCCTGTGGATGGAGGTGTGAGCTTTCGTTTGCTGTTTGTTTGCCGATACAGCTACCTTCTAGTGTCATAAGGAAATTAAACTCTTTTATCAGTTAACTCAGTCAAGGTGTTTTATCACAGCAATGCATAAGTAACGGCAGTGCCTGAAATATAAATATGTTCTACAACTATACGCTCAGAGTGGAAAGACACTTGAAGATCTGATAGAAAATGCCATAAGGTGTCAAGAAATGTCAGGTGACAGAGGGCTAATCTCCAAAACACATAAAGAACTCAAGAGACTAGACATCAACAAACCAAATAATCCAATTAAAAGATGAGATACAGACTCCTGCTGGTAAGGAGATGGGGCAAGGGGAACATTCCTCCATTGCTGGTGGGAGTGTGAACTTGGACACTTTGGAAATCAATATAGTGCTTCCTTTAAAAATTGGAAATCAATCTACCTCAACATTCAGCTATACTGCTCCTGGGCACATACCCAAAGGATGTGCCATCCTATCATGAGGATGCTTGTTCCACTAAGTTCATAGCAGCTTATTTGTAATAGCCAGAAATTGGAAACAATCTAGATGTCCCTCAACCAAAGAATCATTAAAGGTAATGTAGTGCATTTACACAATGGACAATATACTCCACTGTTTTTTTGGTTGTTTTGTTTCTTTTTTTAAAGAGGTAACCCAGACCCAGAAAGACAAACATGGTGATTTACAAATGGAGAGTAGCTGTAAAGGAAAGGATAATCATACAACAATCCACACACCCAAACAAGGAGGGTTCAAAGGAAAATGCATGGATCTCCCTGGGAAGAGGAAACAGAATAGATATCTTGAGGTGGCCTAGAGGCAGATGGAGCAAAGAACAGGAGGGATCAGGTGGGGGTACAATGGAGGGAGAGAGTGCTGGGAGAAACAACTGGAGCTGGTGGCCATTTCAAGGGTGAGGTAGAAACCTAGTGCAATGGAAACTCCCCAAAACCTACAAGGGTGACCCTACCTAAGACTCTTAGAAATGGGAGATAATGAGTCTGAACTGGCCATCTCCTGAAACCAGGCAAGACTTCTAGTGGAGAGTTTGGGACACCAACCTAGCCATAAACCATTTGGCCTACAATTCATCCTGCCTACAAGATATGCTGTGATAGAAATTGCAGGAATTGCTAACTAATGACAGGTTTGGCTTGAGATCCATGTCATAAGAGGGGGCCCACCCCTGGCACTGCCTGGACTACCAGGAACCATAGTCTGGATAGCCAAGATACCTAGGATAGAACCAAACATGAGCAGCAAAACAAACAAACAAACAAAAAAAGAAGGAAGTAAAAAAAAATGATTCCTAATAATATTTTGTTATACTCTAGATAGGAGCCTCTCTTAATAGTCATCAGAGAGGCTTTGTCCAGCAAGTGGTGGAAACAGGTGCAGAGACCCACAGACAAACATTAAGCAGAGCCAGAGGGGTCAAGGTTATCACAAGAAAACCCACAGAATCAACCAGCTTGGGTCCTGCTCTTTTATTTTTAAGGGAAACGGAGAAGTGGATCTAGAGGGGAGGGAAAGTGTGATGGGGAGGGGCAGGGCTGGGAGAAATGGATGTAGGAGAAACTGAAATTGGAATGCAATACATGTAAAAATTACAAAGTAAAATTAAAAAGAAAGATCCACATGCCTCACAATATTAAGGCCTTCACATACATTATTGTAAAAGAGCCCCACCTTTCCTCTAACTCCCTAGAAATGGAGTGATGGATGGGCCCTGGGAGCAGGAAGAAGGACTCAGTTACTGACCTGACACTCTACTATGCTGTATTTCTTTCCTTCTCTGATTTCTCTGATCCGGTGTACACTTTAGAAATCAGGAGTCACAGGTCTGAATTATGAGCATCTCAAGACAAAAGACAAAAAATATCCCCTAAACAAGAGGCTCTCGTGGTTGCAAAGTAGCCATGCACCTTGGGTCCTAAGAGAATGTGTGAAGGTAATGATCAAGCAGCTCCTAGCCAACTAGGCTAACCTGAGCTATTGTGCTGGATAGCACTAATCTGACCTTTGTTTTGGCTAGCTATAGAGCACTGAGACAAGCACTTTGGTAACTTTAAATTTTTTTATGTTCTATGTATGAGTGTCTTAACCCATATGCATGTCTGTATACCATGTGTATGCCTGGTTCTCATGGAGCCTGGAGCAGGGCATAAGAACCTCTGGAACAGGAGCTCCAGGTGATTATTAGCCATTGTGTGAGCGCTCTGTAAAAGCAGCAAGTCACCCAGATCACTAAGCCTTCTCTGCAGACCTAAGGACTCATTTCAGATAGTTAGACTTCCCCTCTTCCTAATGTGGCTTCTTTCTTGTCTTAATCACCTTTTGGCTGGCTGTCTGCTTATCCATCTATCTGTCTGTCTGTCTGTCTACCTATTTATCTACTTATTTATCTATTACCTATCAATCTAGCACCCATCTATCTATCTATCTATCTATCTATCTATCTATCTATCTATCTATCTATCCTGTCTGTCTGTCTGTCTGTCTGTCTGTATGTATGTATGTATGTATGTACATGTGTGCATATATGTGGGTGTAGATACCTTAAACAATACAACCCTAACCCACTAGGAAGATAGCTTAGTTAGTAAAATGCTTAGCCAGCACCCATGTAAAAAGCTGGGGATGCTGGTGTAGGTTTGTAATCACAGTGCTGGGAAGAAGGAGACAAGTGGATCCCTAAGTCTTGCTAGCCAGCCAACCTAGTCTAATTGACAAGTCCAAGGTCCCAGTGAAGAGACTGTTTCAGCAACAAAGGCAGCTGGTTCCTGGGGGATGAAACCTTGTACTGATCTCTAACCTACATACAGAGCACACACACTTCCATATTTCTTGACAATGTTTAGAAAACGGCTTTCTGTGAACCCTTATGTAGAAAGTCCATGAAAATAGAACATTCAGTAAGGAAATAATGCGTCAGAGTAACCACAGAGGAAGCACAATAAATTAATCAAAGCATCCTGCCATCCCCCTTGAGGGGTGCTTGCGAGGAAGTGACACAGAGCTTTCATTGTCTGTCAGCTGGCTCTGAAGAAGCAGCCCTTACTTCTGCTTGATAATAACTTAAAGCAGGCTGCCTGTAGAAATGACTCTTAAAAGTCTAATTTTTATAACTCTTATGCTAGGCAAAGGTTTCAATTTTTTCTTATTCCAGTCAAAGCTGAAGGAAATATTTATGAACTACTGAGGTTGCAGGTTCACTTTTTAATGTTTAAGCAGCATTGGAATAACACCCAAGTAGTGATGTCACGTAGGTTCTCTGTGTCATAACATGAACACACTGTTGAGTCCACTTGACAGGGGGATTGTGTAGATCAGCTCAAATTTCCAAAACTCCATAAAATTTGCCAAGTAATAGTATAGCAGACTCATAAATGTGAGCAAGGAAATGTCTTGGATACTACTATTAAAAGCATTTTACAAAGAAGCAAAACACACACATACACACAGGTCCACATGTACTCACACACTGCTCCTAGTGGTTAGACTGTTCCCAGGGGCACCATTCATATTGGAGCCTGAGTAAATATTCCCACTTAGTCATTTCTCTCTTATTTACAGTCTCTTCTATCAAGTGGCCTCAAAGTGCCCTCATTTCCTAGCCACCAGGTCTCTTGCCTTTCATACAAATTACAAATATGAGCACCAAATTTAGGGCTGGACTTTAAGATATAACCTTCCTGCATTTTAACAGAAATATATATATCAGATTAAGGGCTAACACCTAAGATTCTGGAAATTCAGGCAGTCACTGGAAATAACAGAGAATATCTGAGGATATACAAGCATCTCATTCTTTATAATAAATCCTATAAATATGAACACCTAATCCTCTTACGTTAATCCAGGCCTCTCCCTCATTCCTCATTTTTTTCATAAACCTTCCCAGTCCTTAGTCTCTCTTTTGTTGTTTACAAACTGAAAATGTGCTAACACACATGAAGATGGATGGGGGAGGTATCAGAAGGCCCAAGGCTTAAATTCTTCTCTCTCTCTCTCTCTCTCTCTCTCTCTCTCTCTCTCTCTCTCTCTCTCGTTCTGTAGCCTAACCTGGTCTCAGCCTCTTGAGTGCTGAGATTCCCGATGGACACCACTATATTCAGTCCACTGGTATCTCTTATCAGTCATTCCAGACTCAGTTTCTCCATCCTTGAACACTGTTCTGGTTGTGAATGCATTCCTTTGTTTTATACCGAAGAGCCCTCAATGGTAAACCCAGAATGACAGCAATACCATTTTCCTGGGGTATGACACGTTTTCACACATAAATGTTTGCCTTGTACCCCATGGCATCACATCTATACAACTGGTGTTGGGAACTGTGTATACAGTTTTGCAGAATCCTCTCTCTACAAAAATGGCCCCACAACTTGCTTCTTGTTTACAAAAGCTGGAATTCACTGGGCCCCAGGCTTTCATTACTGGCTCCCACCAAGATGACAGGCCTCCAGATGTTGTTTCTCCTCTCTCAAATTGCATAACACCTCTGATGCTTCCCTTTCAATCAGCCCTAATAGGCCCTAATTGCAAGCATTATCAATGTGAATGGTGCCACTTCCTGATAAATGAGTTGCCACAAAGGGTGTCCTGCCACAACACACAGATGAGCCCAGAGAAAGCTGCCTCTTCCTGCAAATCACTCTTGGCAGCCAGGACGTGGTTGGTGGCACCTGATAGCCAGTCTCTTTGTTTCAGGCCACTTTGCTTTGCCAGAAATGAACTGTCATCCAGGACCACAGTCTAGTGTTACTCTAGTGTTAGCTTTTGCAAAGTCTAGTGTTAGCTTTTGCAAAAAAGCCCACTCTAAAACAGTCTTGTTGGTTCATTTCCAAGCCACTGGCAGAGCTGCGCAGAACAGAGGACATTTTGGTGGCTTCCCATGTTTTCTGTGATGAAAACTGGGGAAAGGGGCTGTGTTTTGGCTACAGTTTGAGCGAACATTTCCAGGGTTAAAAGGTGGGGGGCGGGGGAGATACACACTCATGGCCTTGTAATGATAATATTTTTCAAAGAGTTTGAGTAAATTCTTTGATTAAAATGTACTCCAAAAATTAACCATCTTTTCTGCAGAATGTATTCTATAACAGTCCCAAGCTTGAGTTTCTGCGATTAACCTCTCAAGTTCACTGATACACTAATGTCTTGCAGATGATTTTAAATAACTAGAAAGGATAGGAGTGGGGAGTGTGCGCCAAATACAATAAGCTCAGCCATCACTGAAGGGGTGGGTGGAGTGAAAATAATACCTTTGATCAAATTTGTTTCATAGAACATGGGGGAGAAAAGTAACAACCAGGAAGGAAAACATCTTCTTTTCTCTGGTTGAATTTGGAAGTCACTTCTCAGAAAGGCTCTTTACTACAGACCAGAGAAGATGTTTGTACCAAGGTTTGGCTCTGAGAGAACCTTTTGCTTCTTCCCAGACTTGTTGACTTTGTACATTCACTGCAGTCAACTCTCAAATAAATCACAAAATTAAAAGAACCAGAAATCCCAGCACTGGGGAACTGAAAGAGGACAATCCAGGGTTTATAGTCTACCTGAGCTAGTAATACCCCCCCCCCCACACTAAAACAAAACAAAGAACTGAAAATCCCAAGACTAACGGAAGGGGCCCATGCTCCATCTTGTTCTATTTTCACTCTGTAGACAAGGTGGCCTGGAACTTGGAGATCTATCTGCTTCTGACTCCAAAGTGCTGGGACTACAGGTCTCTGACCTCCATGGTTGGCTCACAATACTTTGACTCACAAGTTCCTTTGACAAGCACCTCTCCACTGGGCAACTCATATCATGGCAGCTGGCTTTCCTCAGCATACGTGTGCGTGTGCACCATGGCCATATAGAGCAACCACCAAAGAAAGCCATTAGTCATTGATAAACTAAAACCACAAGTGGCTGACATAGTTGTCACTTATCATACTCATTAGACATGAATTGCTAGATCCAGGTCATGAGTGTTTTAAGGGGTAAACACTTTACAGGCATGACTCATCAGGAGTACCACCCCGATCCCCTGACCTCGACGCTTTCCACAGGCTTTCTATGCCATCTTGCTTAGGGCTGCTTCTCTCTCTCTCTCTCTCTCTCTCTCTCTCTCTCTCTCTCTCTCT
>NC_034592.1:2831384-2897068 GCF_900095145.1 Mus pahari | reverse complement strand
CTCTCTCTCTCTCTCTCTCTCTCTCTCTCTCTCTCTCTCTGCTTTTTTATTTTTTCAAGTGTATGTCAGCAAAACATTGGATCTGTTCTCAAATCATGGTGATGTGTGATGGAATAGTAAAGAATCTGAAAGTGAAGCCCCACGCTAGGTTCCTGTTCTGCAGTCATTTGAAAAGTGAGAAGTATAGCCCCTCTTTGGATCATGGCCACTGTGTTATATATAAAATCTTGTCCAGGACTTGCAGGGCTTGAGGTTATTGGAGGTTTGTAAATTATTTTTTGAATTTATTATCTGACAATTTCATATACATCTCCATTTATCTATTTCCCATGTTCTTCATCTGTTTTATTAATACTATTTAATACTGTGCTGTCAATTAAAATAGCTTAAGGGGTAACCAAAATAATCTATTAACAAAGTAGAGAACAACCATGACTATTTATTAATCATAATATTTCAATTTCAATTCATGTAGAACTTTATTGTCTGGTTTAGGACCTCGTTTATTAAATGGACTAAAACTTCCAAGATTCACTTCCTGTTTCTGAATGTGTTCTCAGCAGGTAAAGCTGATGGAGATGGGGAGAAGTGGGAGGGCTCCTCACTGTGGAGCACTGATTATTAATCTCATGGGGAAGCTTAGGCTGTCTGAGTACATTATCTCAAATGTTGATACAATTCTCGAGGACAAAGTCCCTCACAGTCTTACCATGACAATTAGAGACTTGTCCCAGACATGACACAGATCATTTATACTCTTAGGTCATTGACTAGAGTTACTCAGTAAGTTTCCAACAGTTGGACTAGAAGTACAATTGACTCATCTGCCCAGAGTAAGGATAGCAGCAAGTAACACTGAAGACAAACTCTGCTTCACCATCAAATGTCACTAGGACGAAGTATTTGATCTTCATTTACAATTTAAAGGTCGAACAGCACTATTAATGAAGTCAAACTATGTTTTATGAGAATAACAACCAAATGCGTCTTTCTTCAACACATTTTATATTCCTAGAATTTACACCCAAACTGCTTGGACTAAGACTCTAGGTGTAGAAGTGGCTGAATCCTGGATACAAACTTGGCACCATCACATCACATCTTTGTACAGTGTGACAGAAAGGACTTGTTTCTTGTGTGTGTGTGTGTGTGTGTGTGTGTGTGTGTGTGTGTGTGTGTGTGTGCTCTGTTGGAATCTGAATAGAGAGCCTCAGGAGTTCTTGCAAGCATAACATCATTGAGCTATGTCTCCTAGTATTTAAATAAAGAAATCAGTGCCTGCTAGGAGTTATGGTAGCTTACCTTTATAATCTCAATACTTCAAAGCTGAGGCAGGGGAATCCAGAATTTGATACCAGCTTGAATTACATGAGTTCAAGGTCAGCTCAAGTTATATATGAATATTTTGTCTCATTTTTTAATTCATTAACTTGATGTCATCTTTAGCACCATGTCTGCTGATGACAATGGACTAAACTTCTGAAACTATAAGACAGCCCCAGTTAAATGTTCTCATTTATGCAATTTGCCTTGGTCATGGGTGTCTCTTTAGAGCAACGAAACCATAACTAATACACCTCCTAGTCCCAAGCTGTTCCACCAACTATAGATCAAGAATCCAAACATATGAGCCTAAAGAGGCTGCTTTCATTCAAACTATCTAATAATGTTTGTGATTTATTTTTTTTACAATACAGTTGTATTTTCTGGTATCAATATTTACTCTAATTCTCTTCATAGCTTAATTGAATATTTAAAAACTATTCAGACTACACCATTTTCTTGTTTTTCATTTTCTCTGTTTTCTCCCAATATCTCCCAAAACACTTTGGATAAAACCTATGGTCCAGGTGATACCCAGAATCTGTCTCTATCAGCTATTTATTAGTCTATCTATATACCTTGAATTAGCCACTCTGAAAGTATAGCCTTACAACCTTTGCCCTTGTGGGTCCTCTCTGTTCTCTCCATGGATATTCCTGCAATTCACTCACACTATGTTTTAAAATTATTATTTAGTAAAGATATGTGTATATGTTCACATGTGTAAGAGTTGGGTGTATTTGTGTGTGTGTGTGTGTGTGTGTGTGTGTGTGTGTGTGTGTGTGTGTGTATGTGTGTGTAGACCAAAAGTCAACTTCCAGGATCAATGAATTGTCATTTATTCCCAAGAGCTGTCCCTCATTTTTTGAGATGCTTTTTCACTGTGATTTGGAGTTCAACAATTAGGCTAGGCTGCCTGCCTGGGCAGGGAGCCCCAAGATTCCTCCTGCCTCTACTTCCCTAATCCTGGGATTATAAGTGTATGCTGTTGTCCCTGGCTTTTTTTTATTCATATCTCTTAGAATTTTAAATGTCCCCACCCTTGGCAGCCCTGTCACGTCTTACTTTATATCATTTCCTAGAATACATGTGACTGACTTTAAACAGTATAATCATCTATTCTTCCTACTACAGTGGCAGCTTCCGAACAACATGATGTTTGTTGTAGTTCCTGCTATCTGCCAGCCCCTAGACTATCAGGTAGCACATTACAGGAATCAAACTGACACTTATACTCACTGTTAGGACTAACATTAACAGTGAGATCAACAGAATCTAGAATCTCCTGGGAGATGGGCCACTGAGGTAATGATGGAAGATCACCTTTATTAGGTTAACTGGGGTGAGAGAGATTCCCCATGGTGGATGGCACCATTCCTAGGGCTTGAAACCTGGACTGTTCAACAAGAAAGGGAGTTGAGTTCAAGCACTTGTCATTACTTCTTGTCTGTGGCTTTAAGGTGGACAACAATTTCAAGTACTTGCTCCTGTGGCTTTCCCACAAGGGCTTACTTAACCCTTGAACTGTCAGCCGGGGTAAAACCTTTTTCTGTTAAGTTACTTTAGTCATAGTATTTTATCACAGTGACAGGATAAAAAACTAAGAAGCTCGTTCAGCAAAACGCGTTTAGAGAAACTTAAATCCAAAACGAGATTCCAGAAGAGCAAGACTTTCCCCTCCAGACTTGACAAAGAGCCTTGTTGCATAATAGTCTCTTAAATAAGTATCTGCTGTTGAAATTCACGAATAAATGTCAAAGTTCAAAAGAGCCACTGCTGCGGATTCTTTCAATGTGCAGTAAAATATTTCCTCAGCTAATACCCCCACATATATATGGGGTGTTAGAATATATTATAATAATACTATATATATGTATATATGTATATATTATATATACATATATAATATATATACACATTTAAGAAGAAAAAGAAACCTCCCACACACCTCAAAAGAAATGACCTATAAATTTGCAGAGAAGTCTTCTAAAATCTTTGAAAGGCATAAAGGGCAATTCGAAATTGCTCTTCTCTGGCCTAACCTATAAGTGAGTGGCGCTGAAAAGACTTCTTAGAGAGACTAGTCTAATCCTGCAATCTAAGAACCATGTGCAAAACTCCTTTGCAGAAATGAATTTAAAATCCCTGTAATATTACAGCCTGAGCCTGAAGAAGGCAAAGTCCTAGTGCATCTTCCTGCTTCCTTCCTTCTGTTAGCACAGGAAATGCTGTCAATCATAACATCCTTTTCTGTGGCACTAGAAGTTCCTTGAAGGATCTCCTAGAAGTCATGGCCACAAGAACTCTAGATATCCATGCATTATTATCCCCTCTATGTTAACAAAAACAAAAAACAAAAGAAAAACAACAAACAAACAAACAAAACTGCTATAGACCAAGGAAGCACAGATCATGTTTTTCTCTGCTGCATAAAACAAAAATCACTGAATGTAAACCTCAATACTACAAATCTAAAATCCCAAAATTAGATTTTGTTTTCTTTTCTTTCTCTCTGAGTTGTGTTGTTATTTGTTTTGTTTTGAGGTAGTTTCTTAGAGGTGAGGCTGACTGCAAACTCCTATGTATGTATCTCAGGATACACCAGAGCTCCTGATCCTTGTACCTTTACCCCACAAGCACTGAAATCACAGGTATATGCCACAAACTCCAGTGTAGAAATTAGTCTTCATTACGTCATTTCTTACTAGTATATACTGATCTTCATTTTGGAATACATTAATTCCAAAATTTTTGTGTGAGAACAAAAGGATCCCTCTCAAAATGAAACATCACTCTTCAACTCTTGGGTATATTTCTTTAGATGTTTGAGATCAAAGCGATGAATGTGACTAGTATTCAAATAATTCAAATGATAAGAATCTACAAAGTCACTGTGATATGGAACAAAGTATTCCCAAGTTAGAATAGGATATTGGGAGATAGAAGAAAGCTAATAGATGCCCAATAGTAACTATAATGTAAGAGGACACCCATGGTACCATATGCACATAAATAACTGGTGTTTACTTAAGGAACATAATATGAATGCCGTCTTTCATATGTGAGTAATTAAAATTCCTAATAATAAAGTGGGCTCTGATCTAAAGCTTATTGCTAAGATTGGGGGAAAAAAGGGTCAGTCAGCAAGTTTGTGACAAAGAAGCTGTCTTAGTTCCTGTTCTGTAGCTGTGACAAAATACCATGACCAAGACAACTTACCGAAGAAAGCATTTAGTTGGATTTACAATTTCAGGAAGTTATGGTGGGAGAAACAGCTAAGAGCTCATATCTTGATCCACATGTTGGAGACTGAGAGGGAACACTTGGGAGTCGCCCAACCTGTTTCCTTCAACAAGGCCACACTTTTTAATTCTTCCCAAACAGTTCCACCAACTGGAGACCAAGTATTAAAACATACTCACCTGGGTCAGGGACAATCCTACTCAACCATTACAGAAGCAAATGCCATAGCATAATTCATCTAGAAAGAGAACCTTTTTCCAGGTATGGTGGCACACGCCTTTAATCCAAGCAATGAGGAGGCAGAGGCAAGCAGATCCTTATGAGTTTGAGGCCAGCTGGATCTACAAAAAGTGTTCAAGGACAGCCAGGACTATTAAACAGAGAAACCTTGTCTCAAAAAAGAAAACAACAAGAGAGAAAGAGAGACAGAGAGACAGAGTCAGAGAGAGAGAGAGAGACAGAGAGACAGGGAGGACAGAGAGACAAAGAGAGAGACAGAGACAGAGACAAAGAGACAGAGAGAGAGAGAGACAGAGACAGAGACAGAGACAGAGAGGACAGAGAGACAGAGAAACAAAGAGAGAGACAGAGCCAGAGACAGAGGGCACCAGCAATTTTCATTTGGTAGCAACAATAAATGTCAGTTAACAGTACCACCTGTTAAAGCCAGTCCAACAGTATCTATGCTTTTTGCCAGATAAATGATTAATAACTGAATCATGATAATGCATGTTAAGCATGCCTAATCCCAAATTCAAGTTTATATGTGCTGAAATGGCATGAAAAAAAGAAAATTCCCTATGTGACTTCATACTTCAAAATTAAAGTATATTAAAAATATAGTATCAAATTCTAAGCCACACATGTAAGTGAAATATAAATGAATATCCTAATTAGTGGTGAGTTCCATTCCCTACATAGCTCAAGATTTACATACATATGTGATAGAGCCAGACTGATGTAAGACTTTTCTTAGAGTCTCTGATGAAAGAAAAAGGGGACTTTAATTGTATCTCCTTGTTCAGGAGAGGAGTTAGCAAGGCTAGTTAACACTGGAGACGAGTGCCTTGAAAGAGTCAAAGCTGTGGCTTCTGGGGACCGGACTCTGCCCTGGGCTGAGACAGCTGTGTCTGAGGGAGCCTGTGTTCTCCTTGCCGACACTGTGTGATTCGGCTTTCTGCTGACCTGGGCTGGTCTCCTCCTCACCCAGCAAATAATGGACAAGGTACTCTATTTCTTAATAAGCCATAGCTTATGTAAGACCTCCTGACCCCAGCTTTTATCCTCTCTATTGTTCTCATCCATAGACACCTTCTCATCAGGACACTGTCACTGAAGAGCAAACTGCTGGCCCAGGTCTTTCTCTCTGCCGCTGCCTCTCCTTTTCTATCTCTCTGTCTATATCTCTAGGTCTCTCTCTCTCTGTCTCTCTTTCTCTGTCTTTCTGTCTCTGTCTGTCTGTCTGTCTGTCTGTCTGTCTCTCTCTCTCTGTCTCTCTCTCTCTCATACACACACACACACACACACACACATACACACAAACACACGCACGTAAACATTTCCAAATTCAAACTCTAAGATCCAAACAACCTCTGTGCAAGCATTTCACAAACAGAATACTGAACTTATGTAAGAACTCTACACCATCAAAAATAACATTAAAATTAGGGTTCATTAAAATAATTAATTAATCGGATCTCTCAGGGATCCACTAAGGCCTTTCCTTTTGAGGAAGTATTAGTGGAAATGTTTTATCCTTACAAAAGAAAATATTTAAAGCATGTTAGTTACATAAAACCTAAAACCTGCAAAAATAGGAAATCTTGCATGGACTAGCCAAAAGGTGTCAACAGTACAAATTGAAGTCCTATTCTGCCATCTAGAGGACACAAAATAACAACAGAAAATCTTCTGAAATCTCAGAGATACTGTTTTTTTGTTTTTTTGTTTTTAAAAAGAAACGCAAGAGGCAAAGAGTTGGCTCAGCAGATAAAGGCACTTGCTAGCAAGCCCGATGACCTCAGTTTGATCTCCTGGTCCCACATGGTGGCAGAAGAGAACCAGCTCCATCAAGTTGTCCTCTGACTTCCACAAATGTGCTGTAGTTCACACACACACACACTCACACACACACACACACACACACACACTCTTTTCGAGGATGATATCTGTGTATCAAATTTCATTACAGAGAATTTTTTTTCAAAACGGCATTTTTAAATATCCATGGGTTACCTATAAAGCCAGTACCATGAAGACTGAGTCAAGAGGATGATAATTTAAAGTTAAGCCTGGGATATATAGCAAACTCTAGGCTAACCTGAGCTACACAATTAGATTTTGTCTCAAAAATGCAAAACAAAACAAACAGAAAAAGTAAATGGGGAATATACACCTAAAACTTGGTTTCTGCGTACCTCCACCTGTTCTGGACATCTTTGGATACCTGCAAATGCACATAGGTATTCCTCCCCACTTCCACCTCTTAGCACTGCTCAGACATGATCTTTGTTGTGTTTGCAATGTGATAACCATCATTGTTATGGACACTTAAGTTTTACCCCATTGGTCTGAATCATCAGCCTTGAAAATACTGTTGTAAATGGGGGGGTGGAAAGATAGCTCAGTTGGTAAAGTGCTTACCTGAAATGAGGACTTAAGTTCAGGTCCCAGAACTCAGGGGCAGAAGCACAGGTCTATAACTTCAGTGCTAGGGTGTAGAAACAAGGCAGATTTCAGGAGATTCCTGGCTAGCCAATCTTGCCAAATTGGCAAACACCAGGTTCAGTGAGATACCCTGTCTCAAGAGAATGTGGAAAGAGACTGAGGAAGATATCTAACATTGACTTCTGGCCTCTATTTGCATGTACACATGTGCACATACATGTGCACACACAAAGACATGTAAAGAATGCTCCAAAATATGCTCTCATTGCTTCTGACTACCAAACGACTTGTTTTAGAGTCCTTCAATTCATAGTGTTTTGAGAATGTTTGTCCTTCAGCAGCTGCCTGTGTTCTTCTTTAAATGTTATATGGTATTTCAACTCTTCATGAGCTAATCGCTAGAGCTCAAGCAGCAAGCAAACGATAAAAAGAGCAAGAATAGCCGGGCGGTGGTGGCGCACGCCTTTAATCTCAGCACTAGGGAGGCAGAGGCAGGCAGATTTCTGAGTTCGAGGCCAGCCTGGTCTACAGAGTGAGTTCCAGGACAGCCAAGGCTTCACAGAGAAACCCTGTCTCAAAAAACCATTTAAAAAAAAAAAAAGAGCAAGAATAAGGCCAGCAAGAAAATCTATACCCTCTGTGATGGTTTATTGAGTCTCACCTTTCTCATGTTCATACTGAGAAAGAGGAAGAAAAGGAAAGACTGAGGAAGAAGGGGACAGGAATGAGGGAGACAGGAATAAAACCTCTGGAAGCTCTGCCTGCAGATGACCTACTTATCTTTATAATTTACACTTCTTTGGGATGCACCCACCAAGGAGCATTAGAGGAGATCAGAATAAAGTAAGGGAGCCAGTTTTTCCCTTCCACCACGTGAGTCCTAGGGACTGAGTTCAGGTCTTCAGGTGTGGCAGAAAGCACTTTTTACCTACTGAGCCCTCTCATAGGCCCCTCATGACCTATAGTATCATTTCATCTTAAGCTGTTTTTGCAATTCTTTACATGGTAAACTTAGAGCCCTGATTCTTAGATTGTCAAATTTCCCCAATATTGTCTACTTTTCCTTGGCTAATTTCAAACAGTATTATAAACTACGATTGAACTACATGAACAGAATATTTGTATCACAATGTATATTGCACACATGCATGTAAGCCACACAGCCGCCTTAACCTCACTGGGATGTCTGTGAAGTCTTTGTCATCTCTGCAGCAATCCTAGTTCCTCCGTTAGCTGTCAGCTTGGGCTCCAGCTGTCTTCTAGAGCATTTTGTTCTTCAATGACCATCATACCATGCATTGTGTTGTCGGGAGCCAGACATGCTTACACTGGTAGACAGACCTTTGTTGTGAAATTCTATGTCCTTGCTAAGGGGTAGGCCATGCTCACAGATGCAGCTGCGACATCACAGGCTAAGTCCCCAAATGTCCTTCTTTTGGATTCTCTTGCCTTTTTTAAAAAACCTATGTTTTGCAGCAGTCAACATCTGTCCCTGGTGACTGGTGATTTCTTCACTCCCCTTATCTCTGGTCTCTAGTTGCAGGGAAATAAAGCAAAGGAGCCCAGTTGTGCTGTGATCTCTGCTCTCTGAGGGCTCTAAGATAGGTGATTATTTTTCAATATTTTGCCTATTATTTTTTGTAAGGATAACTTCTAAGCTCTTTGCTGGACAAGAACCAGTAGTTCCCCCTAAGAAAGTTTTTCAACAAAGCAATCTTATTTCAAAGACTTGCTTCAGGTTCTGTGTTGGTACCAATCTGACAGGATAAGAGGCAGAGCTAAAGGTTTTGTTCTGTTCGGTTTTAGGTTAGAATGTTAATGCTTTTGACCAACGGCAATTATGAAACTACTGAAATAAGAAAAAAATGTAAGTTATTGCTTATTTAATTATTTATTTATTTATTATAATTGTATTTACTATGTTGCTCAGGCTGGCCTAAAAAATTCAGTCTCCCTGATTCTACTTCCAGGGTATAGGGTTTCAGGGAATGCCACCCTAGCTGCATTTTCAATTTATTTTCTAAGGTTAAGAAGACATAGAACTGGTGTGCCCTGCAAAGCTTCATGGTAAATTAGACTCCATAACCACTTTCTTGCATAGAATTTTAGAGGGTTAGGCCTGCTGCAGCTTCCTTAGATTTCTACTCTGGACTCATCAAGAGGTACTTATAATAATGAATTGAGAAACCAGGCTCCATCGTTGGAAACCCAGGAAGAAAAAGAAGGGGCATGCAACAAGGATTTTGACCCAAGATTTTAGGTGACTGTAGTTAGTGCTGGTCTTCTGCTGACCAGTTCATAAAGACATAACCAAGAAATAATGATCTGCCATCAGACTGCTTTACGCAGAGACTTTTTAGGCTAGCCATTCTCAGTATTAAGTCAGTTGCTAATATATGGAAACCTTGGTGTAGAAAAGACAGCACTTTATCACAGCAATAAGTGGCATTCATTTCAGCCCAGTAACTTCTGTACTCTGGACACTTTTTAAACATCTTTCTTGTTTTAACTCATTAATATTTTCAACAGCCCAGATGAGGGCTTTGGAGAAAAGAAGACACAAAAGTATAACCTTCCCAAAGCTTTACAACTCAAATCAGTGGACATAATTTGTTTCGTGCTGATTTGACAACTTTATAATCTTTCTGGGTCCCACTTCATGTGAATAACTACTGAACTTATAAATTCATTTTATTATCATTTCAATTTTGCAGTTACAGGATTTTATATTCATGTTAGAAGCAACTGGTAAAAGACTATGAATACATCTAGGATAGAATTATGCTTTTCTGAAGCTGCACTTTAATTTCCCTCTGAAATACTATCTTCAATAAGAGAGTGGAGCCACACCACTATCTCATAGCATTCATGACTCCTAGTAGTGCATACAAAACAAGTACCAATAGCAGGTCTAGAGTGATGCACAATGTACAACAACAGTTGTTTTTATTACTCTGGGCCAGAATAGAAAGAGGTAACTTCCATTGAGAAGATGAGGCTGTAGGCAGATATTTTCTTAATTAGTGATTGATGGGAAAGTGCCCAGCCCATTATGGGTAGTGCCATCCCTGAGCTGTTCATCCTGGGTTCTATAATGAAGCAAGGTGAGCAAGTTACGGGGAGCAAGCAAGGAAGCAGCACTCCTCCATATCCTGCCTCCGGGCTCCTGACATTTGAGTTCCCATCCTGATTTCTTTCAAGGATGAACAATGCTGTGGAAGTATAAATCAAATAAATACATTTCCTCTCCAACTTGCCTTTTGGTCATTATGTTCATTCCAGCAATAGAAACCCCAAAACAGCATCCTTTTCTATTTGTTTTTAGCTTCTGCCAACCAATCCCAACTCCCAAATAATGTGCATGTGCACACTAGTGCTAATAATGCTCACCACTCTCTTCTGATACCTAACTATAAGGTGGTCTCCTACCCAACTCTGAGCCAAACATAGTGCTTCTTCAGTATGCTAGCTGGAAAACAACTCAACTCTGTAACTATAAATCTCTTGGTCAGTGACTCTGGAGCTGCTGGCAGTGAGGTCTTTGCTGTAGGGAGGAGGAAATGTCAGCTACAGATTGTGCTTGAATTGCTGTCATTTGCAGTGAACAACGTGAACACTTGGCGTGGAAACGTTTCTAGAATGACATAGCATTTGGAGAAAAGTGAAGGGGAGTGCTTTGATCAAAGACTTGACTCTCAAAGGTAGCAGAGAGAAGAGACTTGAAGTCCAAGGAAAATCAGTTGAAAAATTTGAGAGCTGTATTAGTAGGTATCAGAAATGTTGTGCCTCACAGTACTGGAGGCTAGGAGTTCAGGGTCAGTAGGCAGGGGAGTCGTTTCCCTTCTCTTTGTCAAAGATCAATGCTTCCTTCCATGGCTTGTCTGGAATTGTTCCACTATAGTTGGTTATATCAGATTATACCAGTTATACCACCTTCCAACCTACCCCAATGACCTCATTTTATTGAAAGTATTTTTTTCCATTCAAAATATTCTTTCTGATCATGGTTTTCCCTCCCCCATCTCCTCTCAGATCCTTTCTGCCCCATCCAACTCCAGCTCCTTCTCTATCTCTTTAGAAAATAGACAGTGATTAAAAAGATAAAATAAATCAAATCAGAATTTAAAAACAAATAAAAAAAGAAAGAAAAAAAAAACAAGCATGAGAAACACAGACACACCTCATAAAAATATGTAATTTGGAACCACAATAGTTAAGCAAAAGACCTGTAAGGTAAAAAAGTCAAAACAAAGCATTGTGAGACAAAATATCTTCAAAAATATAATGGAGTTTGCTTTGTGTTAGCTGAGCTTGAGGACTGTCCCGCCCCTTTTTTCTTTTTTGAAAGATTTTTTTTTTTAAGATTTATTTGTTTTATGTATGTGAGTACACTGTTACTGCCTTCAGACACATCAGAAGAGGGCATCAGGTCCCATTACAGACATTGTGAGCCACCATGTGGTTGCTGGGAATTGAACTCAGGACCTCTGGAAGAGCTCTTAACAACTGAGCCATATCTCCAGCTCCCGGGGGAGTGTGGTTTGTATACCCAGTGAGACACCATTAGAGAGAACTGATTTTTCCCGTTTGAAATTGTCCGTTGGAGATAGCTTCTGGGTTAGGGATGGACACTCTTCATTCAGTCAGTGCCTGGGACGACATCTGGCTTGAACCTATGAAGGCCCTGTGCATGTTGCTACAGTTTCTGTGAGTTCATACATATGTCAGTTCTGTTGTCTGTAAGCCCTGTCTCTTTGGTGTCTTCCAACCTCAGTGTCTCTAAAACTCTTTCTGCTTCCTCTTCTGCATAGCTTCCCCTGAGGGGAAGGATTTGATAAAGACATCCCATTTAGCTCTTAGTGTCCCAAGGTCTCTCCATCTCTGCACATTGTTTGGTTTTGGATCTCTGTACTAGTTCCCATCTAGGAGGAAACTTCTCTGCTGATAGCTGAGCTGAGTGAGATACAGATCTATGGATATAGCAGAAGGTCATTTGGAGCCATTATATTGCTATGTTCCTTTTGAAGAACAACAGTAGTTTCCCCTGGGCCTATGGCCTATTCAGTATCAAGTGCAATGCCCTCATTTTAACTACACTGATAATGACACTACCTCCAAATAAGGTCAAACTAAGAATTCAACATGTAAATTCTAGGAAAGATACAACCCATAGAAATAACTAGAACCCCATGCACAGCCATCTTCTTACAGAACACCATTATCCAGCTGTACTGGATGTTCCTTAGATGAGCTATCATTTCCATCCACAATACTGATAGGCTTGTCAACTAGTGCTCAGCTGTAGACAGGACATCTGTGTCACTGTCACCCTTTCATTCCTGAGGCTCTGAGGACATCACCAAAGCAGGGAGAAAAAGAACTTAAAAACCATATAGGAAGTTCTTTGAAATGTTGTCTACTGGAAATGACATGGTTGCCACACCTGGCTGCTATCTGCTCAAGATCCTTACAAAACTGGGCCCATTAACATTCTATCAGAAATAAGGGAGGGGTCCACAAGACCTCACCCTTCCCTGAGGAGCCAAAGGTAGTTAATTGTTGCTGGGGGACGGACCATATTCCTCTGTAGTGTTGCCACTGCTAAGGTTCCATTCTCTAGTAAATAACCCCAACCACACTCATACAAGCAACAGTAACCTAATATAGAAAAAGACAAGTAAGCTAATACAGTGTACTACATGGAGAAAAAGACATGGAAGTAGGGGACTTGTTGGGGGAAATGGGTTTGGTGGGGGAAATAGAAGAGGATAATGGGCTGAATATGGTCAAAGTGTATTTTCTTTATATACTTGTATACAAAACTGTTGAAGAACAAATTTTAAAAATCACTTGAACTTCATTAAATGGTCACATACTCCCTGTTGGTACTTACTAAAAGTCTTAACCTAAATGTCTGATTATAAACTCCCTGGGGCCTCCCCCAACCCAAGTCTCCGGCACATCCTAGAGATTGGCCCACCCACCCAACTTCAATTTCCCTACTCTCCCCTGCTCTCCCTACATCTGATTCCCCAACCCCATCTTACCCGGCTTCCTTTCCCATCCCTTCTCCCTCCCAATTCCCTCCTTTCCATCAATCTCCAATATCTGTTTTGTTTCCCCTTCTGAGAAAGATTCAACCATCTTCCCTTGGGCCTTGTTATCTGGCTTGTGTCTGTAGATTGCAGCACGCCTATTCTATACTTTTTGGCTAACATGCACTTATAAAAGAGTACATATCATGTCCTTTTGGGTCGGGGTTACCTCACTCAGGATATTTTCCAGTTCCATCCATTTGCCTGCAAAATTCATGATGCCCTTGTTTTTAATGGCTGAACGGTATTCCATTTTCTGTATCCATCCTTCAGTTGAGAGACGTCTGGGTTGTTTCTAGCTTCTGGATGAATAAAGTTGCTATGAACAGTTGAGCAAGTGCCCTTGTGGGATGGTGGAGCATCCTTTGGGTATATGACGGGAAACTATGGGGCCCATTCTAGATGAAACTCCTAGCTGTGGGTGATACGGATCTGGAAGTGACCACTTCCCATAGCCAGGCAGGACTCCCAGTAGAGGGATAAGGTTGCTACCCATCCACAAATGCTTTGATCCAAAATGTGTCTTGACTACAAGACATGCAGGGACAGAGATGGAGCAGAGACTTCGAGAATGGCCAACCAGTGACTGTCCCAAATTGAGACCCATCCCATGGGCAAGAACCAATCCCTGATACCATTTATGATACTCTGCTATGCTTGCAGATAGGAACCTAGCATAACTATTTTCTGAGAGGCTCCACCCAGCAGCCAATGGAAAGATAGGTAGGGGCCTGCAGCCAAACATTTGATGAAGTTTGGGGAGTCTTATGGAAGAGTAGGGGGGGAGGACTGAGGGACTCAAAGAGGACAGGGACTCCACAGACTAACCGATTTAACTAACCTGGATCTTGGGGGGCTCCCAGAGACTGAATTACCAACCAAAGTGCTGGAACTAGGCTCCCTGTACACATGTAGCAGAAGAGCAGCTTGTTCCCCCAACAACAGAATGGAGGCGCCCCCGGAATCTATTGCCTGCCTGCCTGCCTGCCTGCGGATCCCATTCTCCTAAATGGACTACCTTGTCTGCTTCAGTGGGAGGGTGTGGGCATGCCTAGTCTTGCAGCAATCTGATATGCAGAGGTGGGTGCATAGGAGTCTTCCTTCTCAAAGGAGAAGGGAATTAATGGGGGAGGGTCTGTGTGATGAGGTACTGGGAAGAAAGGAGAGCTGATACAGGGATGTAAAGTAAATAAATAAAAATATGCTTATAAATACTTCACGTAGCAAAACTTAAAAAAGCAGGTGTTGCAGACGACTGACATCCTAACCTCTGAAAAAAGAAGTCCTCAACCTCTGTCACTGTGACTTGCACTTATTACAGCAGAGCAGACATCTGTAACCTGTTTATCTCCACAACTGGGCTGTATGCTCTGTTGATGGCTGTATGCTCTGTTGATGCAGATACATAGCTCTCATTTCAAAGGGAGGAGAGTCTTTATTTTTTGGAGCCTAATATGAGTGATCCTGGGTAAGAACCACAGAAGCAGGACACCCACCATCATGTTCCAATGTGGAGACAAAACAAAGAAAGTAGTCAGTTAAAATGCCCTGATGGAAACATCTTGTTGGCAGGCACAACAAAGTGGAGGCATCTCTAATGCTATCAAAGGCCATTCTTAGCTTTTGAAGTGGGAGAAGTTAAAAGTCTGTACATTCCAAAAAGGATCTTACCTGAGAATCTCAAGTAATCTCAGTTCAAACGCAGTGGTGAGGAATGAATGTCTATTGGAAGGCTGAAGATAGCCCAAGATAATTTGGCCCTAGACCTGGACCACGCTCAATAATCAATGAATCAGCTCTGTAGATGCTTGATGTCCCTCCCCAAAACTACATCCCAGCTGTGTGACTTATTATTGTATGTCCAGGGCTTGAGCAAAAATGGAGCTCAAATACTGTGGATATATACTTTCGTTTATCCAAGTCTATAATCCTAGATGTAGAAGGAGGTGTGAGTTCAAGTCCTGCCTCCTACACAAACTAAGATCAAGACAATCCCAGGTTACTATAGCAAGAGCCAAATTAAGTTAAAAATTAAAAAAAAAACTGTGGATATAGCCCACAGGTAGAACACAAAGGTTCAACAAGTGCCCCTCCCCCCACAAACACAAAGCAAATGGAAAACCATTCTTACTTGTAATATCATAAACTCCAGAAAATAAGAGATGGATGAGAAACTAAGCCACACCTCTTCAAATTTATCACTACAATATATGTCCTGGGGCATTCTGTGGTATCAGTAACCACCTGACCCCACCCTGGAAGCTCTTGAAGGTGGAACACATTCTTAAGAGCTCTTGAAGTGAAGCACAAGCATAGTTAGATATTTCTAAGGAGGATGAGAAAGGTAGGTACACAATTTCCTTTGTTGACCTGTGAAACCAGTTCATGTGGATTATGTAGTGAAATTACTAATGAGGACATTTTAATATTGGAAAGAATCAGCATCAAGTCTCTTGAGGTCCTTTCACCACACACAGGAGTGGGCCCACATGATCTGGGGAGTAAGGGAGCATGTCATGGGTCAAACAGGCACACTGACTGAAGCAAAGTAGTCCCTGGAGTCAGTGGCAGCTTTGTGTGGCAAAGAGAGGCCCTTCAATGAGCCTGTCTGCTCATTGGGTTACAGCTGTAGGAAGTCCCTCCATTATCAGCTAAAATGGAAATGCTGGGCTAGCCTGTGCACAGAGATAGTACTTATATGGGATGCCACAGTACACTGGGGTAGAATGTGTGATGTACCCTGTAATCCTAGCACTAGAGACTGAAGCAAGATCACTAGGTCAAGGCCAACCGGATCTACACAGAAAGATAGTCTAAATACATAATTAAATGTATCCTGTACCTGCAGCCCATTCTGTATTTCATATTTTGATGAACTAGTATTTTAGCAAAGTAAAATTTTTCTAGATTATTTAAAACTTGAGAATATGACTAAAGGACAGTGATATTCTTTCAAGGTCACATAAGACACTATTAAGTTCATTTTTAAGATTGTCTTTCAAAATACACATAATTTTCTCTTTTTTTCCTTTGTTTTATTGCATTATGAAAAGGATACAAAATTTCAATTTATCTGTATTTGTTAACATTTATATACATATTTTGAGTAAATAGACTTACATCACATTCTTCTTTCCCTTTTGTACCCCAGCTCCTCCTGGAGAGCCCCCCATTTCAAAACCTGTAATACCTTTTGTTTTTTATCATATCCTTTAAAATTTATAAAATATTGTAACAATAAAAATGAATATTATAAAATTTGTTTGATATTAGACAACAATCAATTGAACAGTCTTATATAGATGTTTGTCTATAGCAATGCTGAAAATACATTTTCTAAATATAAATTTTAAATAATTCCAAATATATTAACTGTATATTTTAAAATATTAGATTTTTTAATGAACATAAATAGATAAAGTCATTTTGTTTGCTTGTTTTGTTTTTAGTAGAGCTTAAAATCTTGGCTCTTACTATGGTACAAACACAAAATAAGAACAGTTTTTGGACATTGGAGTNCATTGTAATAAGGCTGTACTTGAATGTCCCTCACATCACCAAAGGATTTTACCTCCATAGTAGATAAGCTAAGAGTTGAAAGTTCTGCTCTGCCAAGAAATGAATTGTAGGCACAATTTTTGAATACAGATTTCCTGCTATGGTCAAAGCTATTTAACTTGAGTGATTGTTGTCATTCTCAGCCCACAGGAAACAGGTTACATTTATTTAAGAAATGGTGTGTATATTAAGATGGTCTATCCATTAAGTCATTCATCAACTTTTTCAATGAACAATGGTTCTGTTTGGAGGGTGGCACAGATGTTAGGTGAAGGTAAGATCTGGTTCATTGGCTGTGATGATTTTGAAGAGCATTCATCTCAGAATAAGAGTAACTTATAAGGATTTCTTCTTCAAAACTGATACAAAAATTATAAATTTCAAACAAAGCCTTCAGTCTCACTCTTTGCAGTTCTCTTATAAGCCACCTCCCAAACTGTCTACATTTCTTTTGGCTGTATAATTTTGAAATATGTAAGCTGTTCTGAAAACCATAGTATTGTGTGAACACATCAAATAAACAATCCTACTAATACAGAGGCTGAGATAGAAGCATGATTTCAAGACTATTTGTGGCACACAGCAAGACCCTGTCATGTACAAACAGGCAGAAAGTGTATATGGATTGTACAATATTGGACCTATTTCTCCCATTACCAAATTAGAGAGACCATGGGATGACAGCTGACAAATGTCTAATTCCTCAAATTTTTGAATTTCAATAGGATATGTTGGTAATATTAATTTTCATATTGAGAGATTAAGAAAAGTGATTGTTACTTCCTGTTAATTTTCTTGTTAGAGGTGGAATTATGTTTGTGTGGGTTTGTTGAAAGATTACTTTCTTGATTCTTCTAGGGTGTAGTTTCCCTCTTTGTGTTGGTGTTTTCCATCTATTATCCTTTGTAGTGCTGGATTTGTGGAAAGATATTGTATAAATTTGGTTTTGTCATGAGATATCTTGTTTTCTCTGTCTATGGTGATTGAGAGTTTTGCTGGGTATAGTAGCCTGGGCTGGCATTTGTGTTCTCTTAGGGTCTGTATGACATCTGCTCAGGATCTTCCAGTTTTCATAGTCTCTGGTGAGAAGTCTGGTATAATTCTGACAGGTCTGCCTTCATATGTTACTTGACCTTTTTCCCTTACTGCTTTTAAAATTCTTTGTTTAGTGCATTTGATATTTTGATTATGTGACAGGAGGAATTGGTTTTCTTGTCCAGTCTATTTGGAGTTCTGTAGGCTTCTTATATGTTCAAGGGCATCTCTTTCTTTAGGTTAGGGAAGTTTTCTTCTGTAATTTTGTTTAAGATATTTACTGGCCCTTATAATTTGAGAATCTTCACTCTCTTCTATACCTATTATCCTTAGGTTTGGTCTTCACATTGTGTCCTGGATTTCCTGGATGTTTTGGGTTAGGAGCTTTTTGCCTTTTCTTTGACTGTTGTGTCAATGTTCCTATGATATCCTCTGCCTCCCGAGGTTCTCTCTTCTGTCTCTTGTATTCTGTTGGTGATACTTGGATCTATGTCTCCTGATCTCTTTCCTAGATTTTCCAACTCCAGAATTGTCTCCCTTTTTGATTTCTTTATTGTTTCTATTTCCAATTTTAGGTCTTGGATGGTTTTGTTCATTTCCTTCGCCTGTTTGATTGTGTTTTCCTGTAATTCTTTAAGGGATTTTTGTTTCCTCTTTAAGGGCTTCTGTTTACCTGTGTTTTCCTGTATTTCTTTAAGGGAGTTATTTATGTCCTTAATGTCCTCTATCATCATCATGAGAAGTGATTTTAGATCTGAATCTTGCTTTTCCAGTGTTTGTGTATCCAGGGCTTGCTATGGTGGGAAATTGGGTTCTGATGATGCCAAGTAACCTTGGTTTCTGTTGCTCATGTTCCTATGCATGCTTCCAGCCATCTGGTTATATATAGTGCTACCTTCCCTGACTGACTGGAGCATGTCCTTTCCATAATCTGGTTTTGTCAGAACTCCTCTGAGTCAAGCTGTCTCTGTGATCCTGTGATCCTGGGTATCCAAGCTCCTGGGAGTCAAGCTGCCTTTGGAAACTTGAGATTGTGGTGTGACCAAGCTTCTGGGATCCCCTAATCCTCTGATTCTGGGTGTGTTAGAGCGCCTGGGAGTGAAGTTGCCTCTGGGTGTTGTGGGGCTAACTGCAGAGTTTGCTCAGGGCACAGGCCCAGACAAACCCCATAATTTTCTTTTAATTATTTACTATCAGTTAGGCCCCAGAGTCTATAAAGTTAGACACAACTTTGCATTTACTTCATCACCTGTTGATTATTAGTGGGTTTATTTTCTGACAGTCCTACTATGTAGCCTAGACTGACCTCCAAATCAAGATCCTCTTGCCTCAGACTCCTGGTGTACTGGGATTAAAATAAAAAAAAAGGGTCAATATCTAAATAAATCTGACAAGTGTTCACTATATACATACATAAATGTTTTTGTTGAGACAGTCTCAGGTAGCCCACGCTGGCTTTTAACTCCTAATCCTCTTACCTCTACCATTCAAATGGTAGGATTACATGCTTAGGTTACCTAGCCCAATGAAGGGTTATTTTTTAATTTGTAAAAATTATACTGACACCAGCAGTCTCTTCTTCAGACCCCACCCCTTCCTCAAAAATATTTACTCCTATAAAACACAGAAATTCCACACAACTTTACAGCAGTGGCCAGAAAGTAACATGAACATCAAGAAAAGTAGACTCTATGTGGAACCCATAAGTTGTGAGGTCCACTTCTCTGCTTCATAGCTCACCATGAGAACTGGGCTGCCTTGCCTCTCTCCCTGTCTGCCATGATAGATTAAATCATCAAACTGGCAGAAGTAGGCAGTCTTCCTTTTAGTTTTTTCTTGGGTATTTGGTCAGAGCCACACAAAGGTAACTAGTATAGAAACCTTTGAAACAAAGTTATTACCTCCCTATGTATTTAGGGATCTTTCCTAACAGTCTTAAAGAGTCTGAAAAGGGTGGCATTAAAAACCACTAGTTTAGAGGGATCTAAATAATGAACATAGTTTTTTCAGCCTATTCTTGATAAAAATGTGCCAACTGCTCTATGAGAATGTAGGTATAACATAAAGAACATCTGATTCCAGGTTTTCCTACCACCCAGGTTCCCCTGGTCTAAATGTATGTTCTATTGTTTGGATCAAAGGGGCCAAAGGCTGTATTCAGGAACAATTCTCTTGTTTCCTAGAGAAATAAGGAATTGTTCCTAAGAATTCAACAACGATCTAACTTTTCCCTGTACAAAGAAATGTAAGAACTATTAGACATGGGTACCTGCTAATACCTGCTCTGTGGACAAGAAAACAGGAGTCAAGTTCAATGAAAGTTTAAGAAAGACATGTAGAAGGAAGGTAATTGCCTGAGACTTCATCATCTTCTGGTCTTTGCTGAGAGCTTTGGAACCAAATTTTATACTCCACTTTGGGTTCTATGGCCTCGACCATGGCACCATTATGATAAAATTCCTGTTAGCTTACCTGGATTTCTGGCATTTATTACCAAAGAGAGTGTTAAACTATCACCAAAAGAAAACACAGGCTACACTTCATATTGGAAAAGTATTTATTATGACAAAAATAAAACTGTGGACTGAAAACAAATGGCTATCATGCTATATTGCACCATGACTGCAAAGGAGCCAAAACTTCTCTAACAGATTAACAGTCCAGAGCAAACTGCATCTTTTTCCTTGGGTAAGTTGGCATGCACACAATTCATTAGAACATAATTGCAGAAATAAAAGAAAAAAAATCATGAATATGACCTAACATATAAAAGCAGCATTTCATAATAGTGGAAAATGTTAAAATTCAAAGAACATTTTCTTTCAACAACCTCATAATCAAACAAGTTTGGAAGCATTTGTGGGGCGTGAGGGTGTGAAATGCTTTTGGTATTTGCTTTGACAGTTTCTTGGTTAGCACTTAAGTATCAGAGCAATGGCGCACGCATCAGTTTCTTACTTAGGGTTCAGAAGCAGTATGCGATCTGAAGGACACTGTTTCCTCCTCTGTAAACTCCAGAGGGCCCACAGATAGATGAGCTCCTACCTTGATTTTATTAATAATACGGTCTTTTGACCCAAGCTGCTTGGCAAAGATACTGTCAGACCACTTGCAGAGCCTGAGATGTAATAGATAATAATGTATACTTAAATCTTATAAAATAAACATACATGCACATTTAAAGAGTTTTACAATCCAAGCTAAAAGTATAACCAATCCAGGGCCTGTTTCTCCTTACTGTTATAAAGCACCAAGTTATGTGTGAAGACGAGAATGTGCAATTATGATCATTATACTCCCATTAAAATAAATGCAACCATGAGATCAGAGCTGCCAGGAGCTTGTTCTTTCTTATCTTCAACTCTGTTCTGTGGAAGAGAGCAGCATGGAGAAATAGAAAATGATCTCGTAATTGGAAAATGCCATAATCGTCATTTCATTTCACAATTTCCGTGAAACAGCAGCTAAGCTCCTTCAAGATGAAATCTAGATGAAAAACATTCACCATGAGACCGAAAGTTTACTCCAAGAGAATAAATAGAGGTGGGGGAGGGGGAGCTCAGGCTCCCTGAATTTCCTGAGGGAAAATTTAAGACTAAAATGACTACTGTTTCTCACAATGAAAGCTAAAACTTCTGAGATCAAATGAGAGCCATTTGCGGTTTTAGCACATCAGTCCATCAATCCAACTGTAGACCACTCCTCTCCTCTCTGGAAGGAATACTGGGTGCTTTGCTCAAGTGTACTGAAAGAAAGGACACCAGTTCACCTTCTCAACAAAGAAAACAAAGGCCCTGCCCAGCACTGGCACTCCCTCCACAGGGCATTCTGCATATTCAGACATTTGGCTGAAGGAGGTTTTATGGCCACTTCCAACAACAGCCCAGACACTTAAGCAAAGCACTTTGTGGAGTAAAAAATGAAGTAATAATTATTTTTAAATTAAAAATTCACAAGTTGTGCAAGAAAACCTTTTCATTCATTCGCATATTCTGATTCCTAGATTCCATCTACACACAGCATGGAGAAAATGCAGAGTACTGCTCTTAAAAAAAAAAAAAAAAAAAAAAATCAAGAAGCCTCTTTGTGACTACAGTTCCAGATTCTAATCCTAGCATGCTAACCAGTCTTCAGGCTTTCCAGCCATATGAAATGCAATGTAGAGCACCTAGGTCTATTGACCTCTATATAGCTTTGGTCACCTGTAATTCTAAAAATCTATCTTTTTTTCCCCTAACCCTGACTCTTGGATTTCAGTCTTCACACTAATATTAAATGAACAAAGATGAGAAGATGTGAAAAATGACCTTAAACAGCAGCCATTTTCACACACAAGTAGACTTAAATCTGCAACACACTGATGTCCTGGCTGATGATACTCTTTCAGAGCTGCCAAGCCAAGTGTTTAGGATGCCTTAAAGGCAGTAAACAGACACACTAACCACTTCTATCCAGTCAGAAAAGCCAGAAAAATAAAGTAAGTTTTGTAGAAGTGTGTTTCCAACACACATGGGTGCTACTTAGAAGCAATTCTAAGCCATTTTCTGATGACTATAGCTTGTCCCTTGCATTGTCTTTAGATAGAAATTCAGCTTAAGCCAAAGGAAAGCTGTCTCTTCACACTGTGTTGTTGACACACTAGAGGACGGGAGCTCGGGTGGGGATCACACAGTGAATAAGACCACTCCTACAAGCATTCCTTGTGTTATCTTAGATTTGAAAAGATAGCGACAGTGCATAAGGCTCCAGAATGTTAAACAGAAGACATATTTGAGGCTTGGTTTACTTAAAGGCTCCTCAGTTTGGGAAGACCAAAAAGGCCATGAACTAGATCAACTTCAATCAACTAGATACATGACAAATGGGCAGATTAAGATCAGAATCTACCTCTTGAGACAGGCTTTGCAATGTGTGGCTAGAGAAGACTAGAAGCTATATCTTGAGGTGACCCCTGACAGAAGATAAAGGATCTTTAGAACTGAAGTTTTGGTGTGTGAGGATTTTGTTCCAAAGCCACAGATAAACTGGCGTATAAAATTGGCCTCTACAGATAAGGGCCAATAAATCGCCATAGTGTAGAGGCATAATGTATAATCCCAGTCTGTTTGCTAATCCACAGTTAACACAGTGGGGGAGTCAATGATTGGCTTTGGAAACAATTCTGCTCATAATCTGTTGAGATACAAAACCAAAGACTTAAAACCTCTTATGTTCCCCAGCACTCAGGAGGCAGAGGCAGGCGGATTTCTGAGTTCGAGGCTAGCCTGGTCTACAAAGTGAGTTCCAGGACAGCCAGGGCTATACAGAGAAACCCTGTCTCAAAAAGCCAAAAAAAAAAAAAAAAAAAAAAAAAAAAAAGACACCTCTTACGTTCTTCAAAGATTTCTTGGTGTCCAGGCTTGGTAGTGTCAAGGAATATTGTCTACAGCATTATCTGTATCCCTCATTCTTTCCACAGGGAAAACCAACTGTTTCCTCTTTGTGCTACAATGGAAGTTAAATTATATTCAATTACAATACCGATGGCAATGCCAGCAGTGGGGTGGGGAAGCAGGAGCATCATGGACTGGTGCTGCTGCTCACCTTGGCTACTTGAAGCTCTGTCTCCAGACAGTGCCCACTTTAAAATGGGAGTTCTGTAAAGCTAGTCCTTTGAAGAGTGAAATGTATATACTGTTTCTCGAGTGGATACAGAATAAAAGCAGTATCCCCTTAAGAATGTTAACACAAGAACCTAAAAGCAAGCATTATAGATTCCACCCCCCACTTTTCAATAGGTAATATATATTAATATTTCAGGTTTTAAGAAATTAAATCACATTAACAATAAAAACATTTAGTGCATTCCCTTACAAAAGCAAGTGTTACATCTACAGTGAATCTCAAATGTGCTCCTAGGTGACAACATGCTCAGGTAAGGAAATGGCACATGTGATTTGCAAATTTTTTTTTTGTTTTGTCTTGTTTTTTAGCTGTAACATGTCGAGAAGATTTTAAGGTAAAACTTAATTTCTTCATTTTTAAATTAACAATACAAGATAATCTGAAGGTATAGAGCAAGTATGGGGGGGGTTCTGTATAATACAAACTTTACTAAATAACATATAGAGACAAAGGAAAATGTGAAACACACTCTCCTCCACGATGTGACCTTGAAAGAACAGAGTAAAAAACTGAGAACTAGTCTCAAAATAACAAAGGCACCCATCGCACGTTTACGAGTTCGTGAAATAATATTTTACAGGCATTTGATTTATAGCAAATGCTCAAGTGAAACGCTTTAGCATATTGGGGTCCAAACATTCTCTTGGAGTAAGGGATAGCTAGAGTCCCACTGAACAAACGGAACGCTGATGAAAAGCCCCTGCAAAGGTCTCAGAGGAACTTCCTAACGAGCCCTAGCCAATCAACAGCACAACATCTACTTGAATGCTGATTCCATGTCCAAATAACTAACAGCAGTTGCTTCTAATCCAAATGAATCATATGCTTTTAAAAAGGATTTACAAGTAAAATAAACTGTACTTTCAACAATTAAATAGCAAATCTGCATCTATACTAGTAGCTGTTTGACAAAATACAATCAACTATTAAAAAACACTTTCAATATAATGCTGATGTGGTAATATAAAAAATAACCATATTATCTGATAGAAGAAAATTGAACCAGCCAATCTTACTAGATTCAAGAAGGCAGAAAATTATTTCATAAGAAGAAATATTGGGACATTAAATATTCTTTGTCTGAGGACAGGATTATAAGAATTATTATTTAATATTTATGGTAAATAATATAACAAAGTAAAATTCAGGCAAAGTGTGCTTTAAGTAACTGGTATTTTCTCAGTTCCCATCCCCATCCCTCATGCACCATCCACACTGATTTATATCTGCTTTTCTCTCTCATCTTTGATTATGAGTTATATTTAAAACACACAAGAAAAAAATTAAACTTATCCTCTACTTGGCATAGAATCACTAAGAAAAAGATTTAAAGTTTAAACAATTTCCAAAAGTTCAGAAAATTTTTCCTCTAACTACTTTCTCAGATCAAGGGTACAAACACTAAACAAAAATAGTATCAAGTTCAACTAAATTAACTAAATATAACAAACGAGTACACCCCAAAAGATAGTAAAATTTAAGGCATCTTACATACAAAAACCCTGAAATTAAAATACCAATTTTGAGCAGGTATTTATGAACACTGAAGCTTATTTTGATCTAAATGAAAAATACTGAAAAAAAAAAAAAAAAAAAAAAAGAATTACCCCTTAGTACACACTTTATCCCTTTCATACGGCAGATGAGCCAGATGACACAGATAAGGCTAATGACAACACGTGTCCCCCTTTCAAATCAAGGGTTCATTCTTACTTTCATCTTAGACAACTGCTTTGGGAACCGTTAACACCGCCCAGTAAGTCTGACTTCAGCATTGGGCCCTTTCCTTCCATTTCTGTAACCAATTAAACCATCTACATTGCTAAGAATATGAGAGTCTGGTCTACCTAGTGAGTTTCAGAGCAAGGACTCCTGAGGGAAATCCTATCAAAACAAGACAAACAAAAAAACCAGCCAACCAGCCAGCCAGCCAGAACATGATCACTGAGTCTCATAGGAACATTCTAAAGCTAGGGACAGATTCAGAGCACCCTATAAGAGTTTAGGAACCATTCTACCTACACAGAGACAGGAGGTGGGGCAAAAAGAGTTTGAAGCCTCTTTCACATCATCCTCAGCCAGGTTTACGGACAGACCATGTCATTTTGCCTTTCGGTAATATCCTGCTGGTGATAACGATGCTCTGGCAGCTACTACTGCAAACCTAAGAAAGCAAAAGAGCTGTCTCTGCTAAGCCTGCCGCCAGAGCAGGGGTGGTGTCTGACAAAACTGCTGAGGTTGCACTGATGATAAAGCAGATAGGAAGCTGACAGGAAGACACATTCCAAGGGTCCTGGCTCTAATTCACACTGGCGTGTTTTACAAATTCTGCTAGTTACACACACTGAAAAATCTTTAGCTACTAGATGGAGCCAATAGTGTTTATCATTGAAGCTGGGTTTTAAAATTCATGCTTCACCTTGATTAGTTTTTAACCAGATATGGTTGGCAGGAAAGTGAGCTTAATTCCTTATATAAATAAACGGACTAAATAATTCCCATGCGAAGAGTAACTTAAAATTGTACTATCACATGCAGTGAGGTGACGAAAATTTAAATGCAAGTATTCATGATGGTTACACACACTACACACACACACACACACACACACACACAGCTTCTAGGTAGATTTTCTTCATTGTAATTAATTCTGTCCAAAAGACAAAAAAGGGTTTGTAGAGGAAAGAATGCTTAGTGCTGGATAAACAATACATGCCAGTTCCCACTACTGTCCTGTCAAACCAGGGCCTCGGAAAGAGGGGTGGTGGCCAAGAGGTGGAAGAAACTGGTTATAAAGGACATAACGAAACTTCAGATAGCAGGAAATATATGACAAACAGTTTTTACAAGGCAGTCACTGAATAGTTAAAATACACAGTCAGAAGAGTCCGGCTGCTACAACATAGTTACACGTTATGCTCGTCTGACTGAGATTAGTAATGTGAAACAAAAGTAAGAAAACATCTTTATGTTCCAGTACAGTGGCACTTGATTCAAGCGTCACTTGGAGGTTTGTGTTGTCATAAATTAATCATGCTGCTGCCTCAGCAGCCAAAGGTATTAGGAAAAATGTTCATGTCACCGAATAAATAGAGAAGTCCTTTTCAAGCAAAAATATTATCTCACACCAATCCTGGAGGTCATCCACTCTAGACCTTGGCACAACCTAAACAAAAGACAGAAGTATTTTAGAAATCAGAAACTTTCTGTGGAAAGATCGAAGCCACAATTATTAAGTCTTACTCAAAGGTTAGCGTTACACTCAGATGCTATTTACATACACTGGTTGACAACCTTTTAATTCCCACAGGAACAGGGTCTGAAGCAGTGCAAGTTAGCCTCAAATCCTCTATGCAGACAACATCAAGCTTCTGGCCCTGTGGCCCTGATCTCATCTTCAAGTGCTGAGACTACAGAAACATGCCGCCACCCTCAGTATGTGGAGCAGCAGGGATGGAAACCAGGGCTGTCTGGCCTGGCAAGCAGTCTCCCAGTGGAGCCGACCCTGAGCCTCCATCAGGGACAGCTCTTTGATAACATCCTAAGTGGAATTCTAATGCAAGTGTCCCTTAAACAAAGTGGGAAACTGCTCGGTCTCATCTTAAAGATTCAAACTGTCCAGTTTTCTCATCAGGACTGTAAATACCATACCCACTGCACCCTTTTTAAGGGAGCTAAACCCACAATTAAACTAGCAGAAACTTCTCTTTATTCACACTGTCTTTAAAGAATGGAAGGCTCCACACTTAGCTACTACATTGCCACATATTTGAAAAAGAGAAAACCAACTGTCAGGCTGATATGAGGATCCTGTCATGAACTAGGTATCACACATGACATACTGGCTTCCCACTGTCATAGTATCTACACTCAAGTTCATAGAAAAGCAAGAACACACTACAATGGCCTTGTCAAACGTTCCTCTAGAAATGTGCTCCCGAAAGGACTCTTGATATTACAGGAAACAGATTCTTGGAGAAGACTAGTTAAGTCCTTTCAGAAAATGTGTAATTTCTTTAAAGCTTTATCAGTAATTCAGGTGACATTACAGCTTTTGCTTAGAAAGTAAATGATGAACAAAAAACCTGAAATCTAAACATTTAATTCCACAGCTGCTTATGCCTTCAAAAATATTACCTGTATGTTAAAAATATGAAGAACTTGGAGGTAAATTGTTCACTAGAATTATTTCAAAATGTTAAGGCAGAAAAACAATATAACAATGGTGATGCTAGGGAGAAAAAAGAAACAGGGACCAGGAAGGACGGTGTCGGCCTGGAGCTGTGAGAGGTTGTGTGAGAGCCCTGGCGGTACTTACCCTTCTCCTGTGAGTGCACAGCACGACTGGATGTGCCAAGGGTGATCCTTGATTGAACTGAGGGTGAGGTATTTGGAGATTTCGGCTGCCGTCATGCACCCTTTCATATCCTGTTTATTTGCAAAGATAAGGACTGCAGCTTTCCTTAAATCCTGTCATTGACACAAAATATTCAACTATCAAACATGGGAATAACGATGAATCAAATTAATGTGTGAACTACCAAAAAACAAGTTAAACTATGAAGTCAGAGTGTAAATTGTATCCTGCTAGCCATTTATAGTAAGACAACTCTATTTTCAAATAATCTTGTCCTAACATTTAATTTTAAAATAATCTTAACCACAATTAAATGATTCATCCTAATAAGTATATGTGTAAGTCAGAGAATTAATATTTTTTCTGTTTTTGGACAAAAGTGGCCAGATTGAAAAGAATATAAACCTCAGGTTGAAGCCTTAGCACTACACATGTGGTCCTCTTTACAGTGGAACAAGGTAGACTTACAGCCTTGACAGGCCTGAATTCACTCAACTGTGTTCACTATAGCTTTCTTTTCTGTTTTTGCTTTTTTTTTTTTTTTTTTTTTTTTTTTTTTTTTTTTTTAACATCTAAAACTTTATGACATAGCCTGACAGAGCAGGTCAACTAACATACAACAAAAAACATTTCCACTTCTGAAATTACTTCCAAACTTAAGCAATTTGCCTATTTTTTAGCTAGGCACATATTAACATGGCTAAATCTCATATGTTTCTGGTGCTGGTAGGGGTGAATATGAATGCAGCTACTATGGTAGACAGTGTGGAGTTCCTGCAACGAAGTAAATACCTAATACCGTACGACCCAGCTACGTCACTACTGGGAAGACACTTCAAGACTCTGGAGCCAACAGGTCACACAGATATATGCACATCTATATGTATTGCTGCACTAGTCATTAATAGCCGAAAACGGAAGTCCACTGCAACTGAATACAGAGAATGTGGTTCATATACAATGAAAATTTTCGTCTGTGAAGCAAAAATGGAACATGACTTTTAAGGGAAGTAGATGAAAGTGAAGATCACTGTGTCAAGAGAAATTAGCCAGAGTACGACAGACAAGTATGTTTTGTCTCATACATGAGATTTAGCTTTAAATTGATGATGTGTGTGTACATGCACATGAGGGTAGTGGTCATCAAAATAGAAATGACCAAGAAGAGAAAAAAGTTCTTATGGGAAAGAAAGGGAAGGAGAGGGGAGCTACACGGGAGGAAGGCGACCAGCAGGAGGGGGAGGGCAGATGACGGCAGGCAGTGTGGGAGGAGCTAAGAGCTAACGAAAATCACACACTGTATGAAAACATCATTAAGAACTGACTACTACTTTGTATGGCAAACTATGAAATTAATTTTAAAATTCAGATGTAAAAAACTGACACTACAGAAAGATAACATAATATTAGTTTTAAAAATGTAGAGTTTAGTATTTTACACATTTACATATAGGGATAACAATTACTATATTTAAGATTCTAGGTACTTCTTACCCAAGGAGCTGAAGGGGGCTGCAACCCTGTAGGTGGAACAACAATATGAACTAACCAGTACCCCCAGAGTTTGTGTCTCTAGCTGCATATGTAGCAGAAGATGGCCTAGTTGGCCATCACTGGGAATAGAGGCCCCTTGGTCTTGCAAACTTTATATGACCCAGCACAAGGGAAGGCCTGGGTCAAGAAGTGGGAGTGGGTGGGTAGGGGATCAGGGGCCGGGGGGGGGTGGTATAGGGAACTTTCAGGATAGCATTTGTAATGTAAATAAAGAAAATAAAAAATAAATAAAAATAAAAAGATTCTAGGTACTTCTGAGAAGGAAATCTTAGGTTAAATAGCATGTGCAAGAATATGTTTTATTGTCCTTTCTTCTTATATTTCAAATACTTATAATTTAGTTACCTCCAATTATTCATTATAGTAAACTCTTGGCTGGAAGACATTTAAGTTTTGTTGGTCTCCCACCATATGCCTCGAATCTTAATTTATCCATTTTTTAAAAGCATGAATCAGTTTTAATTCTAAAAAAGTTGAAACTTAGCTTTTAATAGTTGTAGCAAGCAAATTAGCAGGCTTGAAAATACAATGTGATTTTGACTCTGTTTAACATACAGTTTTGCTTATGCTGAAATTACCTGCAATGTTTCACGTTAATCTCTGCACAGAACAAAGTCAATTCACAGATTAACTTACTCCATCATGTTTTAAAGATTTACTTTCAAACTTTACCTCATGAGCCAACATTCTGTATAATTCTTCTTTTGTAATGGCCAGGCGTTCCCTGTCAATGCTATCCACGACAAGAATGATGAACTAGAAAGTAATATTAAAATAAAGGAAGAAATTAGTAGCATGCTTGGTTTTCTGCAAAATCACTGCATGGACATTAGCTCTCACTTGGCATTGTCCCTGCTACACAACACCGCTGCTTTTCCATCAGAGAGCACTTAACACAGAAATACAGCAAGCAGGAGATCCAATGTTATTAACAAGCAAGTAACTTGCAACTTCAGCAACTGAAAAGCACAACCAGTCTATTAAACTCTTGATTGAAGGTAATGAAAGGTAATGTTTATAGCAAACCAGGAATCTATATTCTTTCATTAAATTTCATCGTCTCCATTCTACCATCTATTCAAGCCAGTTCTCAACCTGTGTGTCATGACTCACGTATATCACATATTGACATTATGGTTCATAACAGGAACAAAACTGCAGTTATGAAATAGCAATGAAAATCATTTTATACTTGGAGGTCACCACAACATAAGAAACTGTATTAAAGGGTTGCAGCATTAGGAAGGGTAAGAAGCACTGAAATTTAGAAAATCAATAATTTGTTATTTGTTTATGTATAAGGTCTTCTGCCTATTAAAGAAAGAGTTAGGTTGACAGAAAAAGATAAGCACTCTTTTCAAAAATAACAAACACAGCATTTTTTCACAGAATGAGTTTCAGCAAAAAAAAGCTCAAGAAGAAAGTGTGCTGAGCCTCGCTCAGTCCCATGCACTGGCAGTATGCCAAGATGCAGGTGAGATCTGAAAAAGGTATGAAAACTAAAGGATCTGTGTTTGCGCCTGTATGTTGGGGTGGGATGAGAGAAAAGTATGTGTGCGTGTAAAGTAGGTATTAAACAGTAAATATACAAGCAAATGAAAAACTAACTAAAAATAACTTTGTTAAGCACAAACAAGAACAAAGTGAAAAAGAGCTATTAAAGCAAACTGTGTAGAAGAAAGAATTAAAAACTCAAGCGTTAGCAGAGCCATGCACCATACATTAATCTAAGTAAAATTACAACAGGGAGGCTGGAATCAATTTATTGGATAATATAAAATTATGAAGTACCAACTGCAGCAATCTTACTACAAACCAGAAAGGTTTAGAAAGGAATAAAAGGGAGGGAGCCTGGCAAAGAATGGGCAGAATACTGGGAAGCAATGGGTTAATGAAAGGAAGGACTCAGGAGTTAACACCCAGAACTTCTTCTAATACAATGGAGATGCTCCCTTTGAGAGGCCAGCTCAGAGTAAAGAGTTTTCTCAATGCAAGACTACAAGGCTGAACATGTGATTAGTGAAACATCACCTCATAAAATCTTTTTCTGGAATCAAAGGCTGCAAATGTAAATGACCATGTGGGCATGTTGCAATAAAATCTTTGTGGTAATTGAGATGTACTTGTAGAAATGGTTTAGTAGAGGAATACTTAATGCTAATAGCATCAATAATAAGATATCTCTGTTTGGACCCAGGCTAAGCCTAGATTGTCAGCAATTTCAAAAACTACCCAGTTATAGTGCTTGACATGCACTTGGGTCAGCTTAAATCATCTTCAACCTATTTCTGTATAAGAACTGCTTTTCTTCACAGCTGGAGTTAACTATAAGCTTTGACAATGAACTTTGAAAACGTAGCTCTGTCACCAGAGTATGTGAAAATGCTGTTATTCCCCAGTAGGATTTTATTATACAAATGTGTACTCAGCTAGATTATAACAATATTTGCGTACCAACCACTTCTGTCCCTCCCAACCCCCACAAAGAATATAATTCAGGGCTATTACAAGTGTTGCATGATGACAACCTGTTTGTTATTCTGGCTCACACAGTGCACTGAAATAGTACACATACAAAATTATATTAGTAAATACAGGACCACAATGTACATTTTTGTTTGCTTGTTTTTTAATTTTATTTTGAAAGACAAAAATTTCTATGCATTAAACTCTCTTCTATCTCCCAATTTTTACAAAATGTCATTTTAGAAAACATGATTTCTTAGCTGTACCTCCATACAAAGAAAGCTTACATGTGCAACTGCACACCACTATTATAAATGAAAAAGCTCAAAAACACCACATGAGCATTACAAAACTCTTCCTCTAGGCAGACATACAAGTACAAATGAAGGTAATATGGATATAGTCCCTAAGCTAATACTGAACTGATGAGCAACAGTAAAAAGAACATGACACACTGGAAAGACTTCTGCTTAGAAACTGCTCCTCTGTGACGCTCTGCCCATGTGCTCTCTGCAGACTGGCCTCATGCACTGCCTTCTCAAGGCGCTCACAGACCAGCACATGCATCTCTACAAGCTACCCTCACCATGCTCCTCAGTCACTCACTCATGGGCCTGTGTCTTCAACAACCATGTCAGCAGTTAGAGCAGCGGAAACCCATTCTTTCAGTGTAAATTTGCAGAAGTTAATGAAGTCAGAGTTGCTTCTCTTGCCTAACACCTCTATTTATTTTGCTTTTAACACAATCAATTTCTTCCCATGTTTCAAAATAGTCAATAAATGTATAAGAGAAAATTGATGTTCTTTGCCTTTTTCTATCCCAGATGAAAAAAAATAAAAACATTTAAAATGATAGCGACAGCTGGGGATAATAATAGCCTGCAAATCTTTTTTTCCCCCATGAATTATAGGAAGATTCATTCATTTCAGCCGGTGTCAGATTGCTCCAGGCCACAGAGCATAGGCGCTATGTGAGGATGATAAGCACTCAGCTGAGAAGGGTCCTGGCTAGGCACAGGGTTGCACCTCTACAATTCCAGTCCTTAGGTTAGGAGGCAGAGAATCACGAGGATTGTAAGTTACACTCACGAGGTATAAGTTAGCTTCAAGCCCGCATGAGCTGGGTACATCGAGTTCTATGCCAGCCAGGTACATTTCGAATGTATATAATCTATTTGATTTTAGTAAAACAGGTTTACATGTCAATGTTTTCACTGACTATTCCACCTCTTCATTCACTCTTGGACGGGAAAAGTCCATGCTCCCTCTTGGATCTTCCTCCATCTGTGCAAGTTTCAGCAGTGAGACAGTCATGACCAGAATTTAGCATTCCTACCTGCCTTTTTTTCCATGATAAAATCTGAATTCCTATTAAAGGCAACTGCTAATATGTCTCATTATAGCCTAGCCATTTCCTATGCTGATTTTCTGGAAAATTTTAAAAATAAAACTCAAAGGTAATTCTGGCATACCTCTGTGTTTGAGTAATAGGTGTTCCAGGATGACCGCAGAGATTCTTGACCACCAATATCCCACATAAGAAAATGAGTGTTCTTCACAACTATTTCTTCAACATTGCTTCCTATGGTTGGAGAAGTATGAACTACTTCATTCATTAAGCTGTTGAAAGACACCATTGAAAACTCTTTTGTAAATCTTAAGAACCCCAAGAACATTTTATCTCTATGTTTTTAAGAGAAGTCAACCTTCCTCATTTGTACCAATCATAGTTACAATTAACAAGAGAAAGAGAAGCTTAGAGACTTTCTGTACACTTAAAGATGTAAACAGTGCAATCCCTGAAGACTGTTTTCTGCCTTTTAATGAACTGCAAGTCTGACACACTGAGATGGGAACACTGTGATGTAGGTTTGCACACCTGTGGGCAAAATGCCAATATGATCACTTATTGTATCAATCTGATGGGACCCAATGCTCTACCCTGGAAGACCAATTTCTGGAAAACTGTGACCACAATACTTGCGGAGTAGCAATAACTAAGCAATATTCTATTACCATTTTGATGAAGGTCCATGTAAGCAAGATGAGTGTTGAGCCATAAAAACTAATTTAGGCATACTAACCTATTGTTTTAAAGGCCACAGGCAAATAGAAATTTGATTTAAAATGAATTGTATTTAGAATACTGATTCCCATATCAACCTGTATTATCTTAATTGCTTAAGTAATATTACTTTATTCAACATACACATTTGCTGATAACATTCCATGATAACATGTATTTGAAGACACTTATAATTTTCTCTTGAGTTTTATATTTTGTGTTTGACACTATGTACAAGACTTAAATATCAGAGATATTTAAGCTTTATATTAAAGCCTAAATGATATTAAAATGTATTTTAGCTAATGAATGAAAATAAAGAAATTATTCAACTCTGAAACAATAACACATAAGGAGGAGCCTATTTGCAATGTAACTAAAAATGATTTAGTTAGTCCCCATGGGAAAGCATACATCCATGGCACACTGAAAGCTGACAATATCGCCTTTAGTGCTAAGAATTGAGCCCAGAGACTCCTACATAATGGAGAATTGCTCTGCTTAGCTATAACCCAGGCCCAAACTGATGGGCTTAAATGCAAGATGCAGAAGGAAGAGGTAAATTTCATATGATGGTGCCAGGTACCATGTGAGTATTTGTTAAAGTGCTCTGGGTATAAATAAACCCATTCCCACAGCTTAACATCGTTTTGGCTCTGAGAAGATAATGGGAAATTCTTCTACCCTGGGTTCTTGGGGTGGTAACATTTACTGACGATGAGCATTAATGTATCTCTAGGGATTTCAAGCTTTTCAGTTTTGAAAGCTAATAAAGTAGGATTTTGACCACCACCACTTTAGACAAGTCTGGCTCTGTTAACCAACCCCAAAGTTGTTAGGGGAGAGCTGCTTCCAGAGCCAAGCTGGCACTCTGCTCCCACAGGGCTCCTGTGGGAAGTGGGAAGTGAGAGTCATTTCATCACCTCACGCAGGAGCATCTGTACTTTGCTTTAGTTTAATATTAAAGTCCATTCTTCCTTTCACAGTCAGAAGGCTAGGGCATGGTGGAGACTTCAGTGGGTAAAGGACATCTTATTTTACCTTTTTACTTGGAAATACTGAAAAAGCTACATGTTTAAGTCTAACCACTGCATTATTAAAATTGGGAAGCGTGGCATCTTATAGCTTATAAAAACCAAGTTTTCAAGAGCTAATAAGCAGCACAGATACTTACAACTGATAAAGAATGGTGGTTTTCCCCGCATTATCCAGTCCCACAATGATGACTTTGTGCTCTAAGGGAGAAAAGAGCCGTGAACAGTTATCCTATTGCACGCTACAGCAGACTCCCCACAATGACAGTTATAAACAAGACTCATCAGCTAAGCACCGCTACTGAAGCATTATGAGAGTCTTTATGTAGTAAGGCTTGCCTTGAGTTAGACCACCCGGTGTTTTCTATGAAGTTCTCCTGTAGACTTATTTAGATTGGCTGGCTAGAAACAAAGACTTTGTTCACTTTTGAGTGGAGGCAGTGTCCCTCAAATAAACACCTGGCAGCAGGACTTAAACTGTGAGTCTAAACTGTTGGCTCTACCCACCTGCTCAAAGTCTCCTGCTCTTCAAGGTAGCTTTATGCTGTTTTCACAAGCAGATTTTCCCACCTACATATACCAACATTTTTGCCTTTCCTTTAAAAAGGGCATTTACTGCTGCAAACTACAACATTCTTTCCATTCGCGGGCAGGTTTTACATTAACTGGCAGAAGTAAAAGCAATTACTTAGCCTCAATGGTTTTTACTGAAAAGTGTTTTCTGTAATCATTCTAAGTGGATGTTTCTGCTGACGCTGTCCAACAAAAGACTCTTCCCCTTCTAGTGACAGGCACTAAATATCCATTTTGTTATAAGCAGTTATTAGGCCTCTCTAATTATTCTGCTAAGTGGTACATATTTTGAAATCTGCTTTGAATGAGTGATAGAAAATTGCCTCCCCCCATCTATTCAGTCTGTTCAAGATTCTTCTTTCTAGGAGAACAGGGGGTTCAACAAGGCCCCTTATCTGGGGAGAGGGGGACTGACGGCTCCTTAAGGGAGTGGCCCCTGGTATGTCACCCGTGCTCCAGTGAATGGCCCTACAAGCAAGAATATATGAACGTCACAACCAGAACTTGTGTGTGTGTGTGTGTGTGTGTGTGTGTGTGTGTGTGTGAGAGAGAGAGAGAGAGAGAGAGAGAGAGAGAGAGAATGGGAAGGAGGAGATAAGGAGGGGGAGGGAGGACGGAAATGAGGAGGGAAGAAAGAGGACACAAAGTTGGGAGGGAACCGAGGAGATGTGAAAGGTGGACCTGGATGGAACAGGAGAACTTGGGGGAGGGATGAGAGGTAAATGTGATCAAAATCAATTGTATATAATGTATGTATGTATGTATGTATGTATGTATGTATGCATGCATGTATGTATGTATGTATGTATGCATGCATGTATGTACACATTTTTCAAGCATAAAAGATACATAAAACTTCTCCTGCCTAGCACTGAATGCTTATGCTGCAGCTCCTGTGCGGCAGTGGATGGGTGGAGAGGGAAGCTGCAGGAGAACAGGAGAAAGACACTTTCTTTCTCTAGCCTGCTGCTTCTTTCCCAGTGTGCTTCACTGAGAGAGAGAACTCTTTCCTTGGCTTTATCACCATTTATTTAGCTCTTTATCTAGTCTTTGGTGATGGGCAGCTGAGGGACCCTCAGGGAGGAATCTTTGGCCAAGGACGCCAGGGATGTTACAACTCTCACACTAGTTTAAAGGTTGGTGAAGTCAGGTCTGAGCCAAGAATGTTCTCCCTATACTCCATAAAGATCATTAAAAGTGTAACAGTCTAAATGTAAGACAATATGAGATTTGTTTATTCTCTGACCTACCTCTTCTCCCTGACATTAGTAGACAACTAGATTTATCCTACAGACAGAAGAAACAGAAAAGAGTCTTTTCTATGAAATACTATAAACTTGGAGTTATGACAAGGAATTAAATTCCTATTATCTCCCAACCTTGTAAGACTTTCCTGTGATATTTAATCCTCCCCAAAGTAAAACCTTTGTTTGCACAAAACTGCACTTGGATTAGTGTGGCAGACCCCTTCCCTTCATTTTCTTTGCACCAATTCTTTTAAAACCAGCTAATTTCAAAATACCAAGGGGTCAGACCCAGCCAATAGGGAAAAGACAGAGTCCCCACGCCTATCAGGGTAAAAATCAAGTGCGTATCTCCAGGCACTTGCTTTTTTGGGTGCACCCTCTTAATCAAGAATAAAGCTTTACCTTGGGGAGACTCTTCAGTAGTAGAGCTAGTCTCTTCTTAGGACAGCAGCAATGTAACAACACAGATGGCAACCTGAGCAGAGAAGGGCGTAATAGTATCTAGCACTATGGTGATATGTTCATAACTGACGGTGTGAGCTCCAACCTGTAAGTTTAGCACTCTGGAGGATCCCTAAGTTCAAGACCAGTTGGGATGACAAACTTCTCTTATCTTCCAATGGTGTATTCATTATCAGTAAGAACTATCTCTAGTACATTGCCGGTCAAGTATACAGGACAACAAAGGTGAATTTTATGCTTACAAAAGCTGCTTTGTAGAATAACAAAAAAAAGATTGTAACTGACTTAATTTTCCTTCTGGGCCGTTTGGCTCCATTCCCTAGGTTTGAATGGAACCAACCTTGACTTGCTTCCCCTGACTGTTGTTCCTTAAAGACGAAGAGCACTCTTTATAACAAAGGGACAAACAGACTGCTTGGCCCCAAGCATTCCCAACCTGGTAACAGCCTAGCTCTATAGACCTCAGGATCCCTGCCTCGGTTAGAAAGGGCCAGCAAGACCGCCACACTTGGTTGCACAGCGGTCCTGCTCAGGAAGAGGGAACAGCATGCATGGGAAGCAGCAGATGGTTTGCTGCTGCTGCAGCTCTTGGGGATAACTGGGACTATTTTTAAAATGGTCTGTGCTACAGGTGATGATAGTAATATTAAAGGCCTGATATTTACACTCATGAATAATGCACTGTTTTGAAAGGTTGGTCTTCAGTGTGTACTGAGGGGAAGAGACTGGTGGTAGATGGGGTATAGGTGTCATTCCCATTCAACTGGATCTTATCTTCCAGGTCCCCCTTTTTTCACAGCATAGGGAATTCTGGCCATCATAAGAAAACACACAATTTCAGCTCATCCTAGGATGAAGGCATGCACAATACCTTTCAGATAAAATGGTCTAATTCCTCATGAAAACTGTCACCAACATCCTAAATCTATTTATACATGTACCACAAAAAAGGACTGCACTTTGTAAGAGCATGAAGTAACAAAGTTTATTTTTGATCTTAGCTCTGAAGAAGTATCAATCCTATCTATACAGCAAGAATGAAAGCAGGATCAAAGGCCAGCTACTAAAGGCCACGTTCAAAAAGGCCATTTGCCCTGCTATGTAACAGCAACACTCCTTCCAACTGCCCACTATGCACAATAGCTAACAATTCAACTCCCAAATACTAGTTGGTAGTTTTTACAACTCAAAGGGCAGCGAGGAAAATGTAGAAAGTGATGTGAAGGTCTGGATACAGAATCTCCTCCTCCTAAGAACGAAAAGACAAAACAAAACAAAACTCCCTGAATGTACTGCCTTTATACTTCAATTAATAAGGTACATAGCTTCTTAAAGGTATTCTTGCCAGAGTGCTCTGTTCCTAGACTACACACAGGCTGAGCTCCTTCTGTGGAGAGCATGTGACATTTACTATGGGATGTTTAATTGGGACCCCAGGTTTGAAAACCCGACAGCACATGTTCTAAATACCGTCTTCTAATTGGGCATAATCAGTTGGCCACACACATACAATTCCTGTGTAGGAAACAAACAAAAGCAGTTGAACTCTGGGTCAGAGACACTTTCTGTGATGTTGCTTAAGTATAAAGAACTTCCCTTGCTGGTGTCATAGTAAACTAAAGGCAATGTCCCACGGCGTTTGCACATCTGTACTATCTGAATACTTAGCAATGACTGTTATGATCGCTTGACCAAGGAGGTTAAAAAGGAAAAATAAATAAAAGAAAATAAACCCCTTTAAGAAGTTATTAGGACCGAGGTAGCATCAACGGAAAATGAGAGGGAATCTGTCCCCAAAGTCAAAACAGCTATCAATCTGATGGGGCATTAGACATTTAATGTCATTGTGACCTCAGTGTAGAAGTAAAGATCTCTGCCTCACTAGACTTTGGATATCTCATGCCATGTGCACGTGTTTTAAAACCTCAGCGGGTTCACAAGGCCTTGAGAGGAGAGACAGTGTGTTCACTTCTAAGTCCTCAAGCCACTCTCCAGAAAACCAGACATTCAATTCCCTGTCTCAAACAGCCTACATTCGTTATGTAGAATGGGCTTTAAAATATCAAATGGGCCTTTAACCACTTTAAGAAGCACTATTAACTTTCTGTCACAGAGCATGGGCAGGAATCCTAATGGTAGAGGTCAGACATCTGGAATTTGCATCTTCTGGGAAAAGCTGGGGAAAGCATCAGCCTGTGAAGCCAGAGGGAAGGGCTAGTCTGGGCTAGACACAGCAAGCCACTGCCTCAAATACCAACAAGAAAAACTAAAAGAAAGCAAACGTAGTGTGTAGTAATTCATTGTGTAAATGTACCACATTTTCTGTATCCATTCCTCTGTGGAGGGACATCTGATTTCTATCCAGCTTCTGGCTATTATAAATAAGGCTGCTATGAATATAGTGGAGCATGTGTCCTTATTACATGTTGGAGCATCTTCTGGGTATATGTCCAGGAGTGGTATTGCTGGGTCCTCAGGTAGTACTATGTAAAAAACAATGAATTTACGAGATTCTTAGCCATATAAATGGATCTGGAGGATATCATCCTGAGTGAGGTGACCCAATCACAAAAGAACACATATGACATGCACTCACTGATAAGTGGATATTACCCAAGATAAAATTCACAAATCACATGAAACTCAAGAAGAAGGAAAACCAAACTGTGGATACTTTGATCCTTCTTAGAAGGGGGAACAAAACACCCATGGAAGGAGTTACAGAGACAAAGTGTGGAGCAGAGACAGAAGGAAGGACCATCCAGAGACTACCTCATCACCTGGGGATCCATTCCATATACAACCACCAAACCCAGACACTATTGTGGATGCCAACAAGTGCTTGCTGACAGGAGCCTGATATAGCTGTCTCCTGAGAGGCTCTGACAGTGCCTGACAAATACAGAAGTGGATGCTCACAGCTATCCACTGGACTAGGGTCCCTAATGAAGGAGCTAGAGAAAGGACCCAAGGAGCTAAAGGGGTTAGCAGTCCCAAAGGAGAAACAACAATATGAACCAACCAGTACCCCCAGAGCTCTCCCAGGGACTAAACCATCATCCAAAGAGTACACATGGTGGGAGGTGGGACTCATGGCTCCAGCTGCATATATAGCAGAGGATGCCCTTGTGGGTCATCAATGGGAGGAAAGGCCCTTGGTCCTGTGAAGGCTCTATGCCCCAGTGTACGGGAATGCCAGGACAGGAAAGCAGGAGTGGGTGGATTGGTGAGCAGGGGGAAGGGGAGATAGTGGGTTTTCCGAGGGGAATCCAGGAAAGGGGATAACATTTGAAATGAAAGAAAAATATATAATGAAATAAATAAATAAAAAGAAAGAAAGAAAGAAAGAAAGAAAGAAAGAAAGAAAGAAAGAAAGAAAAAAGAAAACACAGTGTGAACAATCATGTTTTAGGTTTAGGGTCTTGATTGTAGACAAGGACAGGTTGAAAACTTTAACAAGAAACATAACGACATAAGGGATTTCACAGTCAAGAAAGATTAAAGTTTTCTCCTGCACGTTTTCCCTTTCACTAGCATGAACAAAACTTTTTAAAATTTTTGGTTCAGAATACCACGTTACTGAACAGAATACTACTGGAGGGAAAAGGCATCCAAAAAACACTATATAGTGATGTGATTTTTTTTAAAGATTGTTAAATAATGTATGCAAATTTAGGTTATCATATTAAAGCTTCATATTGTTAAAAAGAATGTGCCATTACTATTCTACAGAATATATGAAGGATGTAGGCTCTATCAATTCCCTGCCCAGTTCTCTAGCTTTCCTGGTCCTACTGAGGAGCCACAGTACTGTTCAACGTATCCTCCAACCTATAGAGTCCACCTGATGAGTCAACACTCACCTACCTTAAGAGTTCTAAGGGAAAACACTTGTGAAATACCACCACTTCAAAACACCACCAGTACAAAGTAATAGATAGGGAGGTATACATCAACACTCTTTTTATAAGTAAGAGTTAATTAAAGTCCAACGTTCAACTAAGGAAAGAAATGTCAGTAATTAAAAAAATGTAAACTCTGTTTTATCTTTTTCATTATTTATTTTTAAGACAGGTTCTCCCAGTGTAGCCCTTAGTGGTCTGGAACTATGTAGACTAGGCTGGCCTCAAACCCAGAGATCTGATTGCCTCTCTGCCTCTGAGTGATGAGATTCAAGCCATGTGCCACGGTTCCCTGTTATGTTTTATGCATACTTTATAAATTAATATTCATAATTATCCTGTGACAAAATTCCATCACTCCTTACTTTACTGATGAGGAAACTAGATCTCAGGCTCTTATGTAGCCTGCTCAACATCACACTACTTGGAAAGAAAGATGACTGTAGCTGGCATCTGGTCCCAGGTGCGGCGCTCTCGATAATGCACTCTCTTAAGAACTGATCAGCTTTGAACTCTGTTTCTCTATCAGTAGCAGTATGGACACAAATAAAAGCTTATAATGCATTTTCTAAAATTCCTTCATGTGTTAAATGCTTAATGTGAGTATAGAATATATATATATATATATACATATATATATATATAATAAGATATAGTTTATCAAGAAAATGAGTATCTAACAAAAATGATAATCATACATTGCATCTTAACTTCTCCTTGACTTGAAAGTATAAAAACATACTTTATTAGTTAACTGCAAGTCTCAGTACCATGCTTCCCCACTTCAACCAAGATGTGAGTCTTAACCAAACTTTAACAAACTGTAAAAAACAGTAGTAGAAAATCAGATAAACCAAAGAACCAAAAGTAAGCTTCTGGTAAACCAAAGAGCTCAAACCAGGCAGGGAATGGGAGACTCTGAGCAGCCCCTCCACAGCAGCAAGCTGCTACCACTGAGAGTCTGCTTAGGTAACAGAGATGGCTTCTTTAACTTACAGAACAAAAGTTACAGAAAGACTTCAGACTTGGAAGCTTATAAGCTGCCCACTAGAAGGCTCTATTGTGGAAGGCTGATGTTCAAGGCACAAACATCTATCTAACCCCTGTGTTATAAGCTTGTTCTGACCAGGACTACAGTCGAAAAAGAATTTACACCTTGACCCAGAACATCACATTTAACACCAGAGATGGATTCTGGATGTCTGCATTTTAGAAAGCTCATTTCTTTTTAAACTCATAACTGTTCTTCACTAAATATCCATCACTAATAATTCATGAAATGGAGAAAATATAGAAATATAAGTTGAAAAAATAAATTAGATAAGTACAAAACTGGGAAAAATAATTCAAATTTGAGAAGCTTAGCAAATTTCAAAAAAAAGAAAAATGTCAAAGAGAAAGTATATTCAAAAAAGCTGGTTTGCTGTGAAGCAAAAAGTGAAGGAAAATCATGAAAACAGCAAGAAAAAAAGGAACCACAAAAGAGAAGGAAGACAGGAATGTTAGCTGATGTCTCACTAGGAAATAAAGAACAGCGATACAGTCTGCAGATCATGAAAAAAAGAAACCGAACTGGGCAAAGATGCATATCCAGTAAAGATCTGTTTTACAGATATAAGCAACATAGAGACATTTTACATAAGAGACAGTCACCAATACAAATAAGAGGAACAAATAGGAGATAAAAGCTTATTATTCTCTTAAAACTTTACAGTTTGCCACCATATTCTGTGATGTTTCTTAAATATGCAGATGCAACAAGAGTCACAATCCAACAGCATAAAGACATCACAGGGATGTACAAGTGTGTACACTTTTGTAGCACTGGCTCTTAGTGGGCTGCACAAAGGATACATCTATGTTGCATTCCCTATGGGGGAAGGACATAAAATTACCACAAAAAGGAGATAGAAGTCAATAAAGAAATGAACTGTTTATAAAAGCACTTGACTCTCAAAGTGGAAAAACAAGCATCCAACACCAGAAACCAAGCAAAGGAAACACAGCCAACAGTTACGTGGCACTCCTCACCACACACACACAAATGTGACCACATCAGGAAGTTCCACGGAGCACTCAGTCAGTAAGAGGGCAGCTTTTACAATGCGCTCAAAAGAAACAGAAATGTGCTACTGTGTAAGAGATGCAGATGAAAACATGAGAGATCTGAGCAAGACTGGGGCAACCTTAACCTCAGGGAGAGTCACAAACCACTATACAAATGTGGGAAACACACTTCTCCAAAGGTCAACGGAAAATGGACCCAAAGAGTCTCATTAAGAAGTCTCAATGAGCCGGGTGTGGTGGCGCATGCCTTTAATCCTAGCACTCGGGAGGCAGAGGCAGGTGGATTTCTGAGTTCGAGGCCAGCCTGGTCTACAAAGTGAGATCCAGGACAGCCAGGGCTAAACAGAGAAACCCTGTCTCGAAATAAATCAAAAAAAAAAAAAAAAAAAAAGTCTCAATGAGTGTGAAATGAAGCCGAAATGGTGTGGGGTTTACTGAATTAGGAACCACGATTAAGCTATCAAAGCCAAACAAAAACGGACAAACCCAAAAAATTAAAACTAAAATTATCTGCAAACTAAGCAACAAAAATCAGTAGTACAATCAAAAAATAAATCACACATCAATGTAAAAGTACATCAAATTGAGTAAAAATGAGTAGCTAGATCAATAGCAAAAGGGTTATGTTTAACTCTGAAATGCTTGTATTGGGCCTGTCCTTAAGACTTTAGTAATAGAAGAAAAAAGTCAAGCCAAAGTGGGTTGAAAGAAGGAAATAAATAGCAGTAGTTAAACCAAAAACCAACCAAACAAGCAAAAAACCCAACTAATTTTCTCTCTCTTTTTCCCCATTAAAAGATTAAGCAAAGTTCAAGTCTACTGACCCTAAAAACTGCACATGGCTGTAAGGTCCTAAGGCTGTAAGGCTGTGTGTGCCTGAGAACAAGGACCCCCGCCTACCAAGGACTCCGCCTACAGACCAATGCCAGAGACTACTACACACAGAAAAGAGGACACACAGAAACGAGGCTCACTGTCTTTTCCTTACTGACATCTACCAGGATTCCAAAAAAATCCACTTGGGGGAAAGTGTTTAATCATCTCCAAAGTAGATGTCCATGTGAAAACACTAAATCTCAACTTAATATAACATAAATTGAAGTCTGTCACAGAAATGAATAGAACAGCTAATGTTTCTTCTGAAGGACAGGAACAGGTATCTTGAAACTCTCAAGAGCAAAAAGCCATTCCAAATACTTTGAGAACTGGTTTGATGGCCCAAAGTTTAAAAGTTTTTTGTTTTTTTTTTTTAAATGGGTAAAGGATCTAAACTGTTCACAAACAGCAAATAAGAACGTGAGCAAAGGCAGAGGCAGCACTTGCCAGAATGACTAAAGTTAAAGGCTGACACCATCAAGGTGTCAAGATCAAGGAGAGTCTAAGAAATTTTAAAAATAATAGCACTTTATCTGTCCTATGATTTTAAAACTGCTCTTCTACATACTAACTCTAAGAGAAAGGCAAGGTCTATGAAGTCTGTGAGTTCCTCAGAGGAAAGCTTTACTCCTGGGGTTGAGTTCTGTGCCCTGGAGCATAGGGCTGACTGACTTTCGACCACCCATACTGTTTAATCCATCAGGACGGAAGGGGAGAGTCTGTTACAAGAGACTTATGGAGAACACTTCCAATGTGAAAAGTTTTGCAAAACTACATCAAAATAGAAAAATAGACAATAAGATAATGTCAAAGAAAAGAGTGATGTGAGCCTTCACAGAAATATGCTCCCAGAGCTGTAAGAAACAAAATACTCAGCTCGAAGACTGGAGACGAAGGGAATAACCTAAGATTAGAACCTTACCCCTAATAAAAAAATTCACGTGTATCTTTGGCAGTCATCTTAGCATATACTGGCAATAAAATGTCCAGAAAAAACAGGCAAACAAACCCATAAATAAATAAATAAATAAATAAATAAATACATCCTGAAGTGTCAAAATGGAACATCTTTACATTGAAAAAAATTACCAAGAACCCACAGAAATGAATGAAAAACAGATATACCAGGAATTATACCTTTTTGAAACTTAAAAATACCAGAGAAAATGAGAAAATTCTAATAAACAAAATAAAGAAAAATCGATCAAGATGGTTTTACTTAGCAATAGCGGAAGTTGGAGATCAAGGCAATGTCTTCAAAATTCTAAAAACAATGTTTTCCAATCCATAGCTAAACCAGTTATATGTCAAAACTGAAGATAAGTGATACAATTCCAGGATCTGAAATTGAAAAAAATTATAATCTATAGATGTCCCTTTTAGAGGTGGGACAGACTCTCGCCAGAGCCTAGCTGTCCCTTACATAACTCAGTATGCAGACCTAGGCTGGCTTTGAACTCAAATAGATCTGCCAGTGTGTGCATCCCGAATGCTGGGACTGTAAAGGTGTGTGCCACCGCACCAAGCTCTATAGATACCTACATGGCATCTTTTCAATAATCTGTATAGTTTTTGTTGTTGTTTGTTTTGGGATTTTATATTTTTCTTTTGTTTGTTTGAGAGAGGGTCTGTCTGCATAGCTTTGGCTGTCCTACAACTCACAATGTAGACCAAACTGGCTTTGAAACTCACACAGATCTTGCTAACCTAGCTTCCCAAGTGCTGGGATTAAAGGTGTACGCCACTGTGCTTGGCTGAATTTGTATACTTTTAAAGGAAGACATAAGTACAGAAAATGTTAACAAAGAGAAGCCTAGAACAGCTATGCACTAAGAATTCCAAAAGGAAGAAAAAGACCCAGCATCTGAGATGAAAAAACTGCTAAGAGCCGAGCTTAGGCACTACAAAATCTCTCAGTCAATGCACAAAGAAAACCAAGATGATGTCACTTTTACTCTAGGAACAAAATGAAGAGAAAGCACTAAGACAATTAGAGCAAACTGGCTCCATAGAACCAAATTTTAATATCACTCTAATGAAACTCAGTGGAGAACCAACCAAAGGTCTGAAGCACGGCTATGCAGGAAGGAAAAAGAGGCATATAATTGCCTCCTCCTCTGTCAGAGCGATAAATGTCAGGGCTCAGATTCCCAATTAGCACAATGATAAAGTAGAATGCATGTTTCTATGATAGAGCATTTTATATTGAATAAAATAAAGCCAAAACCTAGCACCTGGAATAAATACATTTTGCCAGATACTGTGAATAAAGTAGTGAATAAAAAAGTTCATACCTCGCTGGGCAGTGGTGGTGCACACCTTTAATCCCAGCACTTGGGAGGAAGAGCCAGGTGGATTTCTGAGTTCGAGGTCAGCCTGGTCTACAGAGTGAGCTCCAGGTCAGCCTGGGCTACACAGAGTAACCCTGTCTCAAAAAACCAACAAAAAAAAAGTTCGCACCTCAAGGAGATTATGTCCACTGAGTGAACCAAATGACCAAGAAATTTACAATACAATTATAAACAGAGATAACCATTACCCAGATACCAGCAATTACAGAGCGTACTAGGGCAAAAGGCGCTTCTGGGAAATCTCTGAAAGAATGACTCTCTACCTAGTGAGTCTGGATTGGAAACCTGAACGAAATCATGGACCGGACTTTTCAAAAGTAGGGTACAAACATACTCTAGGGGACAGGGCACAGATTTTGTTGGATGCCTAGGAAATCAGCAAAAACAGCCAAAGTCATTCTTCTCAACAACTGAGAGGGCCCCAGTGGACGTCATAAAATCTGCTGTGAGAAAGAAAGGAATTAGATGCCAGAATAAATAAGTTGCTGCTTTTTGGTTGTGAAAATGATCTACAATTAAAGCCTTATGTAATCTGTCCTTCTGTCTATGAGAAAAGCTAACCGCTAGTGTATACAGTCACAACAAAGAGTGAAAAAGACCAGGCCAATGGAAGGTGGAGAATTTTTAAAACTAAAGTTAAAAAGAAAAAGGAAAAAAGAAGAAGTTTTGGAAATGTTAAGAGGAGAGCTTAAACACGCCACACACACACACACACACACACACACACACACACACACACACACCAGGCAAGCATGTATTCTATAAGAACACAAGGATAACCATAGGTTAGCTTAAACACGGCGCCACACACCCCCCTACACACACATGCACAGGCAAGCATGTATTCTATAAGGATGGACACATGGACATCCACAGGTTAATTTATCAGCCTTCTATTACAAAATGAAAAAAATACTAAGTTCCATTAGACAACGCAGAGCTTTGTAACTTATCCCCAGGAAAACATTACACATAAAAGGATGCTTAGAGCTCTTTAAAAAACTGAGGCAAGAGTACAGACATACTGACTGAGAGATAAGGGAAAGAGCCTGTAGGCTGCTGTCAGTTCCCTGACAACCATCACTCCACTGGCGTCCACACTACCTCACTCTAACTTAACAGGTAGAGTGAAGACTTGGACATCATATTCCAATACCAACTCTACCTGGGTACCACTGAATAACTGAAATGTGCAGTGTTAAGAAAGATGCCAACACTGGTACTTAATTTTGTTGCTACAGAAAACAAAAATTCCAGACTATCGTATGAGTCTGATCTCATTATTCCACATCAGGAAAATACCTAATGACCAAAGTCTTCATGGGTTCCTACTGCTTACTGTCTTGATCAGCATGTAAGAAAGACCCTTAGTGATCTAATTTCCTGGTTACTTCTGCAATCTCATCAAACAAACAGTAATTAAATCGTGTTCAATTTCTTTTAGTGTATCCAACGTACCTCTCGCTTTTCAAGCAGCGCTCCATCTGCCTACACCAATATGCCCGATTCTACTCTGTCTACATTCATCCCAAACTCCCATTCCTCAGTAAGTCTGTGTACACCTTACCCTGAAAGGCTTCCAGAAACCACCTGAGAAGGATCACTCCCTAGCACCATCAGTCCACACTTACAAATGTCTGCACATTTTGGCAAGCAATTTCCTACACTAACTCTTGAGAGTCTATGAGCACAGATTCTGTTCTGGATCTCTGTAGCTACTGGGTCTGTTCTGGAGGACTGGTTTTCCCTCTAGGAGAAATTAATCATGAGTGAGGAGAACACAGTGATACAAGCACCTGTCCCTACATTTCAGCAGGAAAGATAAAGAAATTCTAAGATGGATCTAGAAAATCAAACAATTATGTAAAGACAGGCACAGGGCACATGAAGGCTTCCATCATCTTCAATGACTGCCCTTTTCATCTCCCCAACCCCATTCCAGTCTGAATATGGAATCCTCTAATGAACAGAGATAGCAGCAATAACCAACTATAAAGGGAGAACCAACACTCTGGTCATTTTTATTGCTAAGGTGGGGGGGAGGTTGATAAAAGGTAATATTGTGTAATTCACTTTTATTTACAGCAATTTAATTATGTAACCAATATATATTTAATTATATGTTGAAATTGTCCTTGACATAGTACTTTTACAGGCATTAGAAAATGTTAAGTTGCTGAAAAATAGTGCATGACATTACTGAGTAACATCGCCGGGAGCTTCCGTTTGGACACTCCAAAGTCACTTAAAAGGGAGTATTTATCTGTGGTACTTGCATACAAACACACATGTGCCAGTGTGCTTACATGTATTTATAAGCTTGAAAGGGGCTTTTAAAACATCTGTACAGAACAAGTGAACTAATGCCATTCAAAATGATTTCACGGTTTAAATCCACAAAACAAATAAGGACCTTAATAATGGCAAAGACTTGGTGCCTTCATAAAAACAAAAGTAGTTTATAAATCATGCCCTACAAAATGAAACAAATGAGAAAAAAATTTGGTCTTAATACTCAGAAACCATTGTTACAAGAAAGACGAAGACTTTATCATTGGACCCCTTTCTGTCTAGTAGTGACTCTTCTCAAGACATCATAGCTTATTCTGACTCGGAACAGGTTTTACAACTTCTAGGTAATTCCTGACCTGTTCTCGAATAATTACGGCCACGTAACATCTTACACATAACCGAAAGCATTTAGATTTTTTTTTCCACGCCTACGGGGAGGAGGGGAAGCTGTGTGTGTGTGTAAAAATTTCGGAAACCTGTACACCTGAATATTCACTCATTCTAAGTCTTGACGAACAGAAATCAGAGCCAAGTCAGACAACGTGAAGGTGCACTGGCATAGACAAGAGGAAAGTAAACAGTGCAAAACTCCTGTTTCGTGTTAAAGAAACGGAAAGTTTTGGGTTCTTGCGGAGACACTTTCCTAGGGCATATCAGACCTAAAAGATGATTTGCTGAGACCGGAAAGGCCCGCAAACAGATTGCAGGAATATGTTTTCACCTTGGCTGGCTAAAAGCTGCACACGCGTGGGATTCCTGGCCATCGGGTGCCTCCCCTGCCCGGGCTCTGGGTGCCCCGATCCGAGTTCTACCCTGAACCCTATCCAGATCTCAATCTGGACTTGCCCGCGCCGCGTCCACCGACCCGCCGGCCGGCCTCACCTTGGTTACAGAAAAGGCTCCACAGTTTAGCGAAGATCAGCCCCATCATGAGCCCTGGACGGGACAGGCTCCCTGGGCAGCACTCGGCGGCAGGTGCCGCGGCGCCCGCGGTGGAACCGAGGCGAAGCCGACCCGGAGCCGCGGAGCCTCAAGAGTCCAGCGAAGCTTCGGTCCTCCGCGGAGCCGGGAACCGCCGCAGACTCCTTTGTTCGCAGCGCGCTGAGCCCAGCCCCGACCCGTAGTCGCTCCGTCTGCGCCCACCTACCCTGCACAGCCTGGGCTGGCCACGAGCCCCGCCCCCGCCCCGCCTCCCCACCTACGCCCGGGACCACCCATCGCCGGAAGGGCGGCACGTGACGTCGGCGCGCTGACGTCAGCGGGCGCCTGGGACGTGGCGGGTCCTCCCGGGACACTTCCGGTGTGCGGATGGTGGGCGGGCTTGGCGTCCGCGGAGGCTGGGAGTGGCGGGTCGGGGGATTTCCACGGCGCGCGCTCCCTCTCCTGTCACCCTGAAGAAACGCGGGACTGAGGTCCAGAGCGGCGGTCATCCCCGCGGCCTCGCCACCGCGTCCTTCGCTGCTGACAGCCTTGCGGAACCTCAGCCTGCGCCGTCCGCTGGCTGAAGCGGAGGACTGGGTTTCCGTTCCTGTGCCCGTGTTGGGATTCTAGCGTGATTCTTAATTCTGAATGGAATTGACAGGGACACGCGTGCTGGAATGTCTGTAGCCAGGGTCCAGTTAAGTTTCTAAAATCAAAGTGCCATCAGTTTGGCCAAGCGTTACGGGTGGTAGTTGACCTCAAAATCCTTACCAGTTGAAACTGGAAATTTCATAAGCCATAATAGTCCTTGAGGCCACCTGGCGGGCCCCACATAGCCAGAGAAGCCCGCCAGCCTGACCTTGTAACACGGAAAACTATTCCATGACCTGTTCCAAATAAAACGAGGTAGTGTGGCTTAAGATGCCCTGCCATGCTACACTTGAAAGGCCAGTGAAGACTTGAAGACAGGATCACAACAACGTCATGGTACTAAACCATAGCTCCAGCCTCTCCTACGGAGGAAAAGATAGTACAAGGCTTAAAAAAAGGAAAATTATATAGATTTCTAAGGAGGAACCAATATAAACTGACTAGGTAATACTTGGAAAAACGATATATTTGGCATTGAGTTCAACTTATTAATCAGTTAAGTTAGATCAGTTTGTACAGTGCTTGAAGAAAAAAAAAAGAGTTCAAGGAACCGTGTGTTCTGCCAACTAAGGAAAAAAAGCCACTCTTCAAAAACTTCAAACATCTTCATGTCAATTACGATTTTAATCCAGTTTGTTGGTTTCCAGATGAATCAGGGTTGATTGAGTGCCCATAAGGAAGTTTTTTTCTGCCATATGGTCGAAGAAATCAATATAATTTCATTCAGGAATATCCTATTAGACACTTTTAGATGCTGTAGATGATTGATTGATGAAAACAATTTAATATATCATTCTTGAAAGTAGAAAAGAATGTATTGATAAATTTCTGATGAAGTTGTTTTAAAATTCACAGAGGTTACACAATACCTTGAGTTTTGTAATTTTTGCTAGACCGAAATCTCTAAGTTTATGACTCTGCTCATAGGTGAGCAGTGGGGCTTGATCTCGCTCCTCTGTACTTCTGGGATCACCATTGGAAGCCTCTCCAGAGTTTTGTCCAGTGAGTGTCCCAGCAGGTGCTTGGAAGCTGTCACCTTGTGCCTACTCTCTTCCTGGTTCCAGGGAAGGCAGGAGCAGCAGTTCTTAAATACCCTTTGTAGGAGGTCTTTGAAGCTGACCCATGTTGTGCAAGGCTCCCTGTCCTCTCCTCTTTATAAACAATGTACCCTGCCCTTTGTTACAATCTTGTACTTAGGGTGGGGCCTACTACACAGCTATATAACCTCTCATTAAAAACCAGGAAATCTGACTCCTCCCTTACATAGACTAGTTAACTCCTTTCCAATCTGGGTCACTTAGTTCTTCCTGCTGAGTGAAGACTGACAGCTATTCCTCCACCATGGGTATATCTAGCAGGTAGTGAAGGTAGCCCTTTTCCTACACTCTTTACATCAGTTCATGTAATTTGGTCTCTAGAAATACTACAAAGTATGAAATATTATATCCACTTAATGAGTCAGAAAAATGAAATATAAGAACTGTAATATGAACCACAGCAGTCTAGACCTCTAGTAAAATTCTTAACAATTAAGAAGTTACTCACCAACCTGATAAACCCCATATTCTAACGTTAAAAGCATTTTGTTTTCAGAATCTTTACTATTTGTTTCTTTCTCAAATGTTAAGTACGCATTCAGGACCGAAGAGCAGACTTGTAGTGCCTGGACTGCTAAATCTTCAGAGAGGTCTGGCTGGCAGGGAGTTTAGTCTTTAATGTTCCATAATAGCAGCAGGAGAAATGAGGAGATCCCAGTAAGGTGTGGATTATAATTTATAGAACTAATGATGAGTCAGTCCAAATGTTTGTGTGCTTAATTCTGGCAGCATTTTGAACCAGACTCTATTCATTCATTCTTTGGCTTTCCAAACACTGTAGGTTCTAATTTGTAATTTCTCAGATGAGGCCAATTGTATTAGAAAAGCTGAGATACTGAATTGACATGATTAGATTTGTGGCTAAATGGTCATGCAAAGATGTTATGTTATCTTTACAGCACTCTTAAGATTATCAGGAGGGGTGGGTGTTAGAAATGCCTATAATTCTGCCTCTCACAAGGTTGAGGCAGTAGGATTGTGAATCAAGAATAGCCTGGGCTAAATAGGGATGTTTATCTTCAAAAATAAACAATGAAAGAAATAAATGGTACTAAGGAGAAATTCTAGTTAGGAACGTGCTTGCCATGTAAGCATGAGGACCTGATTTTCATCATCATCATCGTCATCATGGTCATCATCATCATCATCATCATCATGGTCATCATCACCCAGCTGAGCCAGGAGTGTGAGCCATAATTCCTGCATTCGGGAGGCAGAGACATGATGTGCAGATCCCTTGAGTTTGCTGCTGGTCAGTCAATCCAGTTAAGTCATCCAGCTCCAGATTCCGTGAGAGACCTTATCCCAAAAATTAAAGTGGGGAATAATTGTGATCGCACATCAATATCTGGCTTGCACATATATGTGCACACATGTACAGCTGACCTGCACACACACACACACACACACACACACACTCATACAAGAGAAAAGCATTGAAAGAAAAAGAAGTTTCCTGTAATGGAGAAGTGTAGAATCCAGAATTAAGTCAATCCCCCAGATCAATCTGAAATAAAACCCTCAGAGATAAAATGAGGCCATAAACAATCTTAAAATGATGATATATCATATTTATTTATCTCACCAGTCCCTGCTTGGGGGACCCATACTACCCCTTTAAAGTTCATATAGTCTCTGTGACATTTGCATGTTTATATAGAAGTCTTCCATTGCTTAGACAAACACCCTCACTCTACTAACTGCAGATTCACAACATGTTTTCTGGTCACTATTCAAGTGTGCTGAAGTAGTGAACTACTTTATATCAAATACATCTTTTACAACAGTTTCCTTTTCTATTTCACAAAGGTGTCTGTGTTTGATTAGTCATTCAGGGAGTGCCCTTTACATGTCAAACAATGAGTATTCTATGTGGAAATGAAATTTCTCCCTCATGGAGTTTCAAGTTCAGGTTTCCTTTATTTCTTAAAGACTTCAACTATATCTAGTGTCAAGGTTACTACAAAGTTGCCTGTTGAAATTCCTTTGTGTGGGTGGTCTAACCCTCTGAATCCTGTGCAAAGCATTCCATGTTGCACCAAGATTTCATTTACCTGTTCTCCCTGCCTGACTGCAGCAGAACAGGCTACCCTTCCCAGGTCAGGCTGTGCTTGGTGCCAGCAAGGAGTGAGTACACATAGACACATAACCTTTCCCAGAGTTTGATTCACCTGTGCCCCTTGGCTGCTTTTATATTGGGTATATCTATGAAACTAGCTCTATGCTAACTGCTGTCGATCCATCTCACAGCCATATAAAATAGTGCGGTGGGAGCTGTGGTTCACGGTGGGGCAGCTACCTGTCCTGTTGTAAACAAGCCTAGCAAACTAATGTCTTTCTTCAATCTGGATTTGTCAAGTTTTTCTTTAGCCATGTCACTTTTATTTGGGCATGAATAGATGTTTATGCCCTGTCAGGCATGTCATGCACCACTTAAAACCTGTGTCCCAGACACATTCTTTTAGTTTCAGGTGATGAGGTCAGGAAAGAATCCCATGCATGGACCACAGATACATGATCTTGTGGAAGGACTGGGTACTTGTTTTAGAAACTGGCTTACTGGTCTATAGCCTATTTTCTTTTCTTTTCTTTTCTTTTCTTTTCTTTTCTTTTTTTTTTTTTGAGATCGTGGAAAGTTATTACAACTCTTGGCGCTTTGTTTTACTCTTTGAAAACTGCTTATAACCACTGTGCTGAGCTGTGGCAGTGTCTTTGTCATGAAATTTCCACCTAGTAAAGACTTGGTGTGTCATAGAAGGAAGCAGCCAGTGTGAAAACTTAAAAGATTAAACACACACCAAGCAAAAACCTCCTCTATAGTTACCTATGAAATATGGCCTAGAACATCAAAAAGCACAAAACAAAACAAGCAAACCCTATCACATCAGCAATGGAGACACAAGTAATGTTCAAGTATAAAACATCCCACTGACTTTGGTTAGTTATTTTTAAACTCTTGTCACCTCATTACCATCAGGGAAGTCACATCAAGACTCTTATGCCCAAAGCACGTTAACTAGTAGCTTCATGGCTAGTTGTACACACTATTAGGGGATTTTAAGTTGTACCTGAGTACTTACGGGTATTAGCACATTCAAAAAATATGGGTATTAGGGTAGGAGATATGGCTCAACAGTTAAGAGCACTTGTTCTTGCATAGTGCCCAGGTTCCATTGTCAGAACCCTTATGTTGGTTTACAACCAGAACTTCAGATCCTGGGTTTGCTCAATGAGGCAAGCACATGCACTCAGGCAAAATATTCATATTCTTGACATAAGTCTTTTAAAAGGAAAAGAAAAAGTTTCAGAGGGAAGCTTCCATCGCTACTTGCACTGAGACAATAAATGGAAACCTCTCTTACTCATGTTAGTGAGGTATCCAGCTAAATCCAGCATTCAAGAGGCTCCAGGAGTCCCTGGACACACCGGCACAGTCCTTCCTAGGGAGAAGCTCCACCCTCAGGGGGAAGGACTGGAGGTGATTGGCAGATGCAGGTTGGGCACTAACAGAAGGGTGGGCAGCCGGTGCCGGAAGTGACGAACCCAGGAGGCGACTTTCTGTTCCGAAGCTGCGGGCGCGGTTTTGGAAAATAGCACGTCAGAGTGGATTTAGGCGCTGTCCTGTTTTCCGATCTGCGTTTAGGTACACTTATTTGTCACCAAGTTCTGTTTGGCGCGGTGTCGCAGTTCGGAGCTGTCTCACAGCATCCCAGAGAACGACAAACCTTGGGTCCTGCTCATTCCAGAACTCAGCCCTGAAAGGCATTCTTGTGCTCGTCCTTTGGCTAGCAACGCTGAAATTCGAAAATAAAGACTGCTTCCCAACATTTTCTTGGACAACTTAAAATAGAAAAAACAAAAGAATGTATGTATTTCCAAAGATATCTTTGAGACCTGACGTTGAAAACTATCTCAGAGAGAGCTTTTTGAACGAGGAGGTAGGTCACGTACATAGATAGATGTTTGCCAAAATTCCAATACAACTTCTGGGGAAGCAGAAAGAAGGGTAATCTGTGGTTAGTTTTAGCCACTACTCTGTTGGAATCTTTAAAAATAATGTTTTTTTGTTTTTTTTGGGGGGGGGTTTGGTTTTTGTTTGTTTGTTTTTGACACCATTGATCCTACTGAAATGGAGATAAATATATGTGCTCACATTTAGATGTAAGACAAAAGAAAGTGTTATGTGCCCGTCAGCCCCTAATACTGAAGGGGTAGCAAAATCAACTGGAGAAGTTCCTGGCCACACAACTCAAGACTTCCACAGTAGATGCACCTGTTCTGTTAAAGCACACGCTCTTGTACTTACTCAGGTGAACAGGGCACTCTATGAGTGCCTCATTAAATGCCATCAGTTGTTTGATTGCAAACAGTTACATTTTAGTCTAATAAATCTTGGTAGAATGATTTGGTTTCATTTTTAAGACGACCAGGATCTAAGCAGTCCTTTTACTCATCTAAACTGACATAACTGTCAAACAACTAGAGTTCAGATATAATGATAAAAAAGTCAGTTTTAGTAGCTGTCTATCCATCCATCCATTCATCCATCCACCCATCCATCCTTCTTTCATCTATCTATTGAAACAGGGTTTCTCCACATAGTAGTGGCTATGCTGGAACTCATATGGTAGACTAGATTGGTCTTGAGTTTGCTGTGATCCACCTGCCTCTGCCTCCTGAATGCTAGGATTACAGGCATGGAATCCACTGAACCTTATTGGAAAGCGTTGGTTTTTCATGAGTTAACTCAAGTTAATTCTTACTAATAAAGCTTAATTTATTCTGTGAAAATTGAATGGGTTATAAGTACTTTTGAAGGTTGTTTTGGGGCATCAACCTTAAGTGAAAATCACTACATTGGTTTGGCAGGCATGTCTTAAAAAGAGTGTTAGTTACTTGGTACTGGGCATACTTAGCACAGAAATTTCCAGTGAATATCAATTGCCTTCTAGTGAAATATCCCTGAATTCTCTAACCACCTTACCCCAACCCCTTGGCAACTTGGATGTTTTTCTAAGTTTTTGGTTCTCTAGCAAAATTGAATCCACTGAAATTCTTTTTAGTGTTATTGGAGCTGAGATTTTTTAAAACTTATTTCTACATTTCATAATTTCCAAATATTGTTCACAGGATAATATATGGAAAGAGAAAGTATTTTATGCTTATTTCAAGGGGTCTTAGGAAGTATATATTGGGAGGAAGGGGAACATTCAGCAGTCAATTTCAACTGTTAGAATGATGAACATTATTTTATGAAGGATTAATACAATCTTTAAGGTCATCTCCTTTCTTTCCTTTTTCTTTTTCTTTTTCCTTTTCTTTTTCTTTTTCGGTTTTTCAAGACAGGGTTTCTCTGTGTAGCCCTGGCTGTCCTGGAACTCACTCTGTAGACCAGGCTGGTCTCGAACTCAGAAATCCGCCTGCCTCTGCCTCCCAAGTGCTGGTATTAAAGGCGTGTGCCACCACACCTGGCTGGTCATCTCCTTTCAAAATCTACAAGGTATGGCAGCTTAAATGAAGAAAGGCCATCCCATTTGTAAAACAGTTTGGGAAGGAAAGAAGTAATATCAATTAAACTAAGTCTTAAGTTTAACTTAACGTTCCTCAGTCTGGTAATACTGATGCCTACACACTGAAGTTGAGACCCGGGTTGTTCTTACCGCAGGCTGTGTCTGCTTCAAGCAGACAAGAAGCAGAAAGGAAGTTTGAGACTCTGCTGCTTCGCTTGTCACACCCTCCGTCGTTGACAACTGTCAGAGTGAATACGCATTTAATCTCAGTTCAGCATGTCAGAGGTCTGCTGCTTGAAGAGCTTCAGAAGGTTGGTGCAAGTGTGGTGTGCTGGGCAGTCACACTTCTTTTTTTTTTTTTTTTAAAGATTTATTTATTTCATGTATGTAAGTACACTGTCGCGGTCCTCAGACACACCAGAAGAGGGCATCAGATCCCATTACAGATGGTTTTGAGCCACCATGTGGTCACTGGGAATTGAACTTAGGACCTCTGGAAAAGCAGTCTGTGCTCTTAACCACTGAGCCATCTCTCCAACCCCAGCAGAAACACTTCTGTTCTTTCTCCACAAAATCCCATGAATAATAGGATAGTCTGTTGTTTTAAACTTGCAAATATCTGGAGTTTATTGTTCTCATATAATTTTAAACAGGCATAGTGGAAGAGTTAAACAAATATATTTGAGAAGTAGGTGTTCAATTAAATCATAATCATCTATATGATATGTCGACAACATTTCAATTGTACATGTCAAGTATATGATGTTACTGTAATTCATAATATATACTCAAAATAGCACTGTATTAAATAGAGATTTAAACATTTGTGGATATTCCAGTTGCATAGATAAGAAAATTAAGTTATGAAAGTTTTTTTAAGGTTATATAGTAAGAAATGAGGTTAGATTGAGTCTAGAACTCTTGATTCTAAACTTATTAGGATATTAGTATTTAGGCTAAGTTTCTAAGCCCTGTGGGCTTCATTATTAAAATATATATAGAGGTTCCTTCAATCCTTAAACCTACTTGCATAATGAGCAACATGTATAAATTAGGATTGATTGTACATTTAAGATGCGTTCATATATGAGGATGCCTGCTAAGTAACTGTAGAATTACATGTGTTTTTAAAATGTTTTTGAGTGAGCCAGTGAGTTTATCAGGCATACTTATAGAACGTGGGTGAGAGGTCCTTATTGGAAAGTGGCTGGCTCTGAACAGGCACTGCAAAATCCCACCCCATCATGGGTGATGAGCTCGTAGAAGCTGCACCATGGAGACACACTTGCAGTTCACCACCTCAGGAGTGTATTAATTGTGGTTAATTGAATTAAACATATATGTCTTTTGTAAAATGCAAGAATAGGACAAAATGAAGAATATGGTTTTAAGATTTTTAACCAATATGTTCTGTCAGTATTGCTCATGTTCTAGATGGAAACAGGATTGTAAAGTGACATTTTAGTGGTATAAGCAGAAAAGTAGTATTGGGTTATGTTGTTTATATTGGGAGCATACTGTTTATATTGACACTTATGTTGTTTATATTGGGAACATACTGTTTATATTCTTATGTTGTTTATATTGGGAACATACTGTTTATATTGACACTTATGTTGTTTATATTGGGAACATACTGTTTATATTGATTCTTATGTTGTTTATATTGGGAACATACTGTTTATATTGATTCTTATGTTGTTTATATTGGGAACATACTGTTTATATTGATACTTAGGTTGTTTATATTGGGAACATACTGTTTATATTGATACTTATTTGTTGTCAGGAACTTTGTATTTTTTGACACTGTACTCTGAAATTTGTCTCCAAAGAAATGTAAGACTGGAGGGAAATTGCCAACAGAGGCATTTGCTCAGGAATCACATCAACATGTGGTTATAAAATATTCAAAGTCACATAACTGTAGGGTGTAAGGATATCTGCTTCCATCTAAGTTTCATATAAATTAAAAACAAGACAAACATGATTACAGATCCAATTGTGTATCACTGACTGTGATATGAACACAGCAATTAGAATATTAGTATGTTATAGGCCACTGGCATTGGTTGAATTTTCTCTTTTGTGTGTGTGCACTTGTGTGCATATGTGTGCATGCCTGTGAAGGTCAGAGGTCACCAACTTCCCCAGGTTGGGGTTTGCTACCACTCTTGGCTTTGTTTCTTCAACCCCAGCATAGGTTCTAGGGGTTAAGCTGAGGTCCCAACGCTTTCATGGCAAACACTTTCCTGACTGCAGCACCCCAGGCCCCTTCCTTTCTCTTTAATCTCATCATCTTCATGGTATCTGCCATACCCTGCTCTCTTAGAGGATAGTTCTATAATGAGGTTGTGCTAGGTGAAGATGTTATCAGAAGAACCAGGTAAGACTGAGGATTCACCTCAATTTTAAGAACTGCCTAACATATACAAGGCTCTAGTTTTGAGTCTCAGCACTATAAATACAGCTTCCCGAAGCCCACGTGTAACATGTGATGTGTGATATTAAGACTTAGTATAATAATTAAACAAAACATAAAGATGTTTCCTTATTGATATTGATTCTGTTGTTGAGAGTAATAAGAGATATAAAATATAATCAGCTCCTTTAAGCAATCAAAAATTATATATGCACAGCCACACTAGGAAAGCAACTGTTTCCAGAGTATTGAAAGGTATGGGACAAATCTAGATTGCTTTTATTTCTAACAACTGTCCTACTCTGGTATCTTAGTCTGATAGAATAGGATAGAGTCACTCTCGACTTCCGGTCCTTTTCCTTACAGTTAAATTGAGACAAGGGGCTATTGAGATGGCTCAGTGGGATAGGGCACTTGTTGTATAAGCCTGGTAACCTGAGTGGGATCCAGGAACCACATAAAAGGTGGCTGCTGGGAAAGCCAACTCGGTAGAATTGTGCTTTGACCTCCACATGCACACGGAGCCACACACACACTTCCACTTAGACACACAAACTAATAGAATAAATCAACATAAATAAATCTGAGCAGCAAAGCCCAAGTGGTTGTCCCTGGATGGGAAACTAATAGACCAGAGCCTAGCTCTAGAGGGAAAGGGGCTCAGGAGGGCGGGACTGGACACTTCCTTCTCCTTGTACCCCAAACTGTGTGTGCCCAGAGTAGCTCAGAGGGAAATGGTTGGTGTTCTGTGCTCCCGTTTCTCTGGTCCACTTACTGGGATTTAAGAATTTTAACGTCCCTTAGCTAGTGAGAAGGAAGAAGCTAGAAACTTTCCATAGTAGAGTTGGTACGGTAAGGTGGTGAGACCTCTGGAGAGTTATGTAGAAGTGTACAGTGTACTCCAGTGATTCCACTCCAAGGACCCTATCTGAAAAGGTAAAGCTTGTGTCCACAGACTTCTGGCCATGAGTTTACATAGCAGCATTATGTTTAGTAGTGAACGGGGGATACGATCCCACTAGTGACAGACCAGTATCACAATGTAAGCAATGTGAGTAGCTGGTCAGCAATGTAAGTGGTTAGTAGCATATACAAGGACAGGAATTAACCTTAAGACTTGAGGTAAGACAAGAGCTGTCACATCTTCTATTACATAAAATGATTAGGAAATGTAAATTAATACATTGCCTAGGATGACAATGTGGGATGCTGGTGAATGCTCATGGAAGACTTTTCTGGGAGAATGGTAGTAACCTGAAACTGGATTGGGGTGATGATTGTACAGTTCCTCACCTGTATGTGGAAAGGAGGTTTTAAAAAAGGCAAGGGTACAGGGGTGGAGTGGTGTGGTAGGTAAGGGTGCTTGCTGCCAAGCCTGGTGACCTATGTTTACTTTGTTATTGCTTAAAAGTAAAGGGTAGAGGAAAGAAACTGAATGACATTGGGCAGTGTACTTGGCCTGAGAAAAACAGTTCATTTGTGTTGCTATGTGGGGCAGTCGCTTGCATGGTTTTCTTTTCATATCAGATTTACTTTTTCTGATGGAAAAGGAAGAGAAAGATGTTGACATGACAGATTTGTCTCTATGTAAAATAATTTCTGTAGGGTAAAGCAGAAATGCACGATAAAATTCATCTCCTCCTTGGAAATATCTCATTACAGTAGTTTCACTATATGCTTATCAAATGATGAAGCAGAGAAGGGAGGGAAAGGGGTTGACTCCAGGGAGAAAGGGCTGAGTGTGGTCATAGTCTGAAATGTCTTTTGGGAGGAGTAGGAGAGATCCACTGAGTGTGGTCATAGTCTGAAATGTCTTTTGGGAGGAGTAGGAGAGATCCACTGAGTGTGGTCATAGTCTCAAATGTCCTTTGGGAGGATAGGAGAGATCCACTGAGTGTGGTCATAGTCTCAAATGTCCTTTGGGAGGAGTAGGAGAGGTGTTGGCTTTGTGAAGTAAAATAAGGAATTTTTTCTCACTTTTACACACTTCTAATTGGTGTGGATTCTGCCAAGTGACACAATGAGTCTTTTTATTACTCGTTCAGGTAGTATGGGAGAATTAGTAAGTAGGTAAAGCAAAGCCTTCACGCAGACACTTCTCAGATATTCGTGTATTTTCTCCCACAGACTACACATGGTACCTGTTCTCTTATCTACCGTCTGCACTTTATCATGATGATTGGAGTCTAATTCAGCCTGCATTAGAATTGGCCATTTCATGTTCAGCAACACATTTTCAAGAAAAAAATAACCCTGGTGTATGTTGATAGGTAATTTTACGTGATATGAACACAGGCACCAAAGTTGAGCTCAAACTTGTAGTGTATCTGTAGGATTAGAGATGCCAACAGTGAGTCATGTGAGGTGTGCCAGTAGCTCTTTGGCCCTGCATGTATTTCTAGTCTAACCAGCTAAGTATAATAGATTTTGAAAATTCCGACCTTCTAATAAAAGTATTTTTGATATCAGTAAAATTGACGTGGTAGCCAATGTTGGTGGTATTTGTCATATTTAGTAATTTCGCAATATAGACTATTATCTTTACTATCCTATTCTGAAACTTTCTAAGTGACTCTCCATGGGTGTGGGTTAGGATTGATCAGGTATCACTTACTGGATAGCTCAGCTCCCTGTACTCAGGGTTGTCTTTCCTCATCTTCAGTGCTAGGATTACAGATGCACACCACTGGACCCAGCTTAGAAAATGGTGCCTGCATGTAACTAAATAGAATATATATTTTCAGAGTAAGTCACTTAAACATGGTTTGTGTTTTTAAAATTGAACAGTACACAGAACTAAATCCTGTAAAGAAGTCCGAGCTGGGTGTGCTAACCTGTGCCTGTAACTTCAGCCCCTGCAGAATGTGAGACAGGAGAATTGAAAGCTTGAGGCATGTGTGGGCAACATAGGGAGATTCAAACTCAAAATTCAGCACTTGCTAGTATGTCCAGCCCCTAATACTTCTCCCCACTACCATAAGGATGATACTGACTCAGAGCAGTAGTAGTTAGAAGTGTGTTTGATGTTACAGCATTCCATGAAGGATGTTGGAATAGGCCTAAATCAAGTTGCCCACAGTGGGAGGGGGTGACACGATGAACCCTGTGAGGTTTACCAATTGCACTGGGTGCTCTCTCCTTGTGTGCATGGTAACACGGGGAAGCCTGTGAGGTGTACCACCTGCACTGGGTGCTCTGTCAATGTGTGTGTTTGTTCTTAACAGCAGTTTGGTGAATCCAGCGTTCCTGTTCTTCAGCATCCAGCCCTCCCGGATGTCTTGCTCATCCCCATGACTGGACCAAGGTTTGTAGCTGTTTCTTTTTCCCTTTATTCTCCTAAATTAAAATTTATCCCAGCCGGGCGTGGTGGCGCACGCCTTTAATCCCAGCACCCAAGAGGCAGAGGCAGGCGGATTTCTAAGTTCCATGCCAGCCAGGGAAAAAAGTGAGTTCCAGGACAGCCAGGGAAACCCTGTCTCGAAGAAAAAAAAAAAAATTTATCCCAAAATGTTTGCTTTTATGCTATAAAGTATTTAAACTTGAGTAATGGTAAATATAAAAATCCTCATGTTGCTAAAACTTTGAACTACTTTGGTAGTAATTAAACAATGGAAATATACACACACATATGTCTATGTGTGTATATATATGTATACACACACATATATGTGTGAATGATGTATATTAGCTTGGGAAACGTTCTTGTATTCTTCCACTCTACCAGACAACCCAGGTTGATTCTCTTCAGTTCTGAATCAGTGAGTGCAGTAGGTGATGGGCAGTGATGGGCAGAGGCCATTTAGTTTACATTTTTTATATGGATGCAAAATTGCTGTTGATTAGGTTCAGTTTTTGGCTGTCTCTCATTCTGAACTAATAATCTTACTTTCATTTAATTCCCCCCTCCTCTGTTTTTCTCCTCACGTACAGTATGAAGTATGCAGATAGAACTGGCTTCCCAGGCTCAGTCCTCTGGCCTCAGCTTCTCTGCACTGGGTTTGTAGGCACACCTCAGCACACCCAGGTTCATTTTGTTCATTAATGATTAGAATTTCAGTAGCCTTTTTTTCTTTTTTCTTTATGAAAAACAAGACAGTTTTCTCATTGTTTTCAATGTGATGCAGTGACGATTTGAGAGTTGTGTAAATAGGTCTGCAGAGTTAGCGCTCATGATGATCTACTGTTCAGATATTTCTGCTAGCCCTGGACTTGAACTCTGTTTTAAGAAAGGCCCGTTGCCAATAGTTTATTACGTAAGTTGTCTGTCTTCCTGCTCTGTCTCCTTTCTCAAGTGGGAACTAAAGCCTTTGTTAGCTACAGGGTTGTGGCGAGACTTCAGTAATTGATCAGAATAGTGCATGCATGGTATATTGTATAGATTCATCAAGAGTTAGCAGTTTTTACCATCTTCTAACTAAATGTTATTTCAGAAACCTTGCTACCATTTGTTTCCTAACTAAAAATGGTTACTGTTATTATTTTGTATTTTCATTGTTCTTTCTCTCTTTTTTGTATTTTTTTTTAAGATTTGTTTATTTATTATATGTAAGTACACTGTAGCTGTCTTCAGACACTCCAGAAGAGGGCGTCAGATCTTGTTACAGATGGTTATGAGCCACCATGTGGTTGCTGGGATTTGAACTCTGGACTTTTGGAAGAGCAGTCGGGTGCTCTTTACTCACTGAGCCATCTCACCAGCCCCTCTTTTTTGTATTTTTAAGTGTACTTAAAGATAACCATTTGAGGTATTTTCTCTTTATTACCCCTCTTAATGTGTCTTTTTCTTATCACATTTGGCCACTCAGCTGGATTCCAGAAGGGCAGGTGAAACCAGAGCAGTTGAGAGAGGCAGGCTCTGAGCAGCGGAGGACTGTTCGGTTTCTCCTAAGACTATAGCAGCTGCGGGCTTGGGATGAGGGTAGTGATTAGAGCTGCAGCTTAGAAACAGTAACACCAACAGAGGTTACTCATCAGTGTGTCCGGAAACACACTCACTGCTTGTACTATAAGCATTTAAAAATAAATGGGAAGTCTTACCACATGGCAATTCTCACAGTAAAGGTGTTCATGAAGCTTATTAGAAATATAACTTTGTAGCCATATATTTGGCATTCATTTCATTTCTTAGATCAGGTAACAAGTGAAATTACAAGACATCTTTTTCTCAAGAAGATGACTTGCCGGGCGTTGTGGCACCCGCCTTTAATCCCAGCACTTCTAGTTTGATTATCTAGGGGTATCTCATTCAAGTCTTGACATGAAAACACCTAGTGTCATACCAAGACTTTAAGGCATCTCTAGGCAAATACATATTGCTCGGGATTTGTTAAGTTTGGAGCAACTGTGGTTCTTCTCCAGATATATCTGTGTGAGTAGAATATCAATGGTGAATCTTGATAGAATGCTAAGAATATTTTGATGTTGTTCCTTTGGTTTTTAGTGATAGATTTCATTATGCTGCTCAGGCTGCTTTTTAAAAGTAGGTCCAAGTTATCTGCTGATTCAGCTTCCTGATTTGCTGGGTTACAAGTCTCGGAGGGAGCACTGTGACTAACTGTGGGTTAAGATTGACGGTGGTTAGCATGTCAGGGGAGTGATGCATGGTGTCCTGATCTGCAGGTGGAGGAGTGAGTCTCCGTAGGAAGGATGCACAGGGGGAGTAGTGTCAGTGCATGGGACCAGGGCAGGGTGACATCAACAAGGGTTGTGAGATCTGCTTACCAGGGGTCACAGGAGAAAGAGGAGAACCATGGAGATAACTCCACAGTGAGTGGCGACAACACAGGAGAAATAGTGCCAACCAGAGACGCTCAGTAGACATTAGGTGCTCAGAACTGTTGTTGAGAGCTGGCCAGGTGAAGACCTTCTTGGTGTCAGAAGCCTTTTCCCTGTTAGGATCGATGCCAGGATTCTAGTGCTGTGAGAAAAGTGTAATCTGGATGTGAGACATTGGAGAGCCCCAGGCTGGGCAGGAGTGAAGGAAATGAAGAAAAAGGATGTCTCCTCCATTTAACTGAAAATATTCAACAGTATAGCACATTGGAAGAATTTACATTCCCATTGTAGTGTTCACACTTCAGGGTGTGCAGGCAGTGCAATCTGCGTAACATTGATGCTGTTAGGGAGACAGTGATGCCTGTGAAATGACCACGCAGCTTTTCGTGCCGCACTCCTTCCTTCCACCAGAGGGCCCTCTTTTTCAGTCTCTCTCTCTCTCTCTCTCTCTCTCTCTCTCTCTCTCTCTCTCTCTCT
>NC_034592.1:2824758-2829494 GCF_900095145.1 Mus pahari | reverse complement strand
GGTAGGGGAACAGAGGTGGGGGGAGGGGTATGGGAATCTTTCGGGATAGCATTTGAAATGTAAATAAAGAAAATAATAATAATAAAAAAAAATAAAAGCTGGTAAAGCTCCATTTGATACTCCTGATTTCACTACCTTAAAACCTCTATTCTGCCTCTCCTCAGGACATTCATTAGGCTGACCTCCAGAATCCCAGACAATGGCATTAACTTGGCGTTCTTCTTGGGTTCACTCTGATAATGGTGAATTGCTTGTGCTTAACTGCTGCAGTGGACCCTTCCTGGTCTCCAGTCAGGAAGCACTGACTTGGCTCTATAACAAATGTGTTCAGTTCCTGGACCTCACCCATCCTGTGTATGATGATCTGGAAAATGATTGCTTTATGGCCTGGTGTTACTCTGGCTTCTTTTTTAGTATACACTTTTATTGAATCCTTTTGTCGGCAACTTAAATGTTGAGTATTGAGTCATGATACTAAGATTTATATAGCAACTTTTACTTAGTATTAGACTTTGTGGAAATAAGTCATATAAATGATGCCGCCTGTTGAAGATTTAGATAGGATGTTTTGAGTACCATTTCTGTATTTTTTTTCAGTAATATAAATTTTATCAATATATTTTTTCTATACAATTCTAGAAAATCTGTACACATAAGACAATTTTTAGAGAGTATAGAATGGTAACTGTATCAAAGCCCAGAAAGTGACTATAAAAATCATTCTATTCGAGGCAGAGGCAGGTGGATTTCTGAGTTCGAGGCCAGCCTGGTCTACAAAGTGAGTTCCAGGACAGCCAGGGCTATACAGAGAAACCCTGTCTTGAAAAAAATCAAAAACAAACAAACAAACAAACATTCTATTCGTTTACATCTCAAATGATATCCCATGTCTGTATTTTCAATGAAAAAAATAAAAAACGTGTCCAGGTAGATGTTAGGGGATATTTAAAGGCTCAGAGTTTAGAGGCTGCTGTGGATTATGCTGACATAATGAGCCAGTTTGTCTTTTCTCTTATCCAGAATTGGTATTTCTTCAGATAACCATTTTAGCTTGAAGGATTTTTACTTGTCTGCTAAAGCACGGGTTAACAGTCTGATTTTCTTCTCTTTCTAGTTATGAAAGCTGGAGATGTTATTTCTGTATATTCTGATATTAAGGGCAAATGTAAGAAAGGAGCCAAAGAATTTGATGGAACTAAAGTATTTCTTGGAAACGGAATTTCTGAACTGAGCCGCAAAGATATCTTCAATGGGTTACCTGATCTGAAGTATGTCACTGAACTCTGTGGGAGAAATAAATTCCTCTCTGTAGTTCAAAAAGCTCAAAACAGTGAAAAGGCATATTTTGTTACACTACTTAAAATTTTCCGTGACTTCAGCTGGAAAAAATGAGCCTATATTTCAATGATTTTTGGAAAGAGCTCCTTTTTGGTCAAAAAGGTAAATAGATTAAAACCCAAAGCAGTAGGATGTGGATGAAGCTCAGAGGTGGGTGCATTGCTGACCTGCCCAAGAGGCCCTAAGTTTGGCCCTTAGCAGTGCAAAGCAAAGCAAAAGCCTGGGTGAGTGACTGACCACACTGTAACTGGGTAAGAATTTTACCTGTCCTTTTAGATTTTAATTGTTTAAACCTTAAAGAACAATGCTTATCTTAATAAAAAAAAAATCAAACGAGTTGTCTTTTCAAACATTCTTATTTTATCAAAGTTTAGTTTTAATGTAAATCAAATATAAAAAATTATTTTTAACAAAAATAAATTAAACCTGAAGTACAACTTACATATGAATATCTATGGTCAAAACTAAATGTTTCAATTCAATTTGTTCAAGCCACACTGATATATAATTAGTTGTACATCATAATTGGACGTTGGTAGCGCTGAGCATAATATAGCCTTGAACAAGTGAGGGCCTACTTCACCTGGTTTTTGAGCTTGTTTTGGGAGGGTGGGGAGCACCATTGCTCCAAGGTTGACGACTGACATACATGCGCTAAGCACTGTGAATTGCGCCATTTAGAGGGTTCCAGAGTCCTCATTTCTGAACAGTCTGTCACATTGGAGTGGCCTTTCTATATGAATGAAGTCAATAATCCTAAAGAAACAGATAGTTAGGCTGTCAGGGTCTAAGGAAAAAAAAGCTTTCCAAATGGCTAGAACCTCATTTCCTTCTTAGAATGCCTTGTTGATACAGTAATGTCTTGCTTTGAGTGCCCACTTTAGTTTTTTGCTAATGGTGTGCTCTCATTTCAAACAGTGTTTCTAGTGACTGCTGAACGATGTTTATTTTTCTGATGGGAATAATAGGTAGCCATTCTTCAAAAAGCCTGTTGGCTACTCTGCAGGGCTTGTAAGTAAGTTCTCTCCCATGGATAGTTATGCCGCTCAGATACAGTGTCGTCTATATGAATCACTGTCTACAATGCCATCCTGTGTCCTCCTGGCCCTTCCTGTTCCCAGCAGCTGCACTGCCACTAGGAAAATGGAACAGAGGTAGAACAGGTCATCTGGGGACAGTGTCAGTACTGGAGACACTGGGCATATTGGGCAGCTGCTCTTGAGAAAGATGGGAGTGGAGGAGGCCCTGCCTTTGTCAGTGCTCAGCATCAGCACGAGCTTAGGTATTTTTCCTTGTTTACATATAACTATCTAGCAGAGTGCCTTATACATTCAGTCATGCACAAAATGTCTTAGTAGCTTAGAATGAAGTAGTAAGAATTAGGTATTCTTTGCCTTTTAACTTATTGAACTCTCAAAAGAAACTCTCGCACTTACTAAAATAGTTATGTAACTTTATTTATTTATTTGAATGAGATTCTCCTGTAAAATTCAAAACAGTCAACAGGACCATTCTAATTTATTAAATAAAATAACTCTTTAAATGCAGAACAGTTAATATTTGATGAATCTTTCCTACAAGTATATACTATATGCAGACTAATATTTAATTTCTTATTTTTTAGAGGTATAGGCATAAGAATGACAGAACCCATATATCTCAGTCCCTCATTTGACAATGTTCTACCCAGTTATATATTTTTACAGGTAAGAAAAGTACTGAGTGACATTGAAGCATTTGGATAAATTATTAGGAAGAATTCTTCTCTTTTATTAATATTCTTGTGTCTCTTCATCTTCTGACCTACCATTCTCAAATACCAAGATAGTTCATTCTTCTGAGCACTCCTGTTTTCTGTATTGATTTTAATATTCTGTCCTCCGTGTCTAAAGGTGATTTAATGATACGATATAATTATTGCTTTTCATCTCAGAATGTTAATCATAAGTAATGCACATACTGATGTGTAGCTAAAGGTTCTAGTTGTGAGAGTAATATTCAGAAATCCTCAGATGGTTTGCTGCCAGCAGGTTTTTGTCAAGCTGTAATTAAGTGCTAGGATAGAATGAGCCATTTTGTCTTTTCCAGTTTCTTAAGGACATTCATGGCCATCGACTTATTTTAATGCTACTGTTATATAAAGTGGAAATCCCGAAGACTAGATCTGTTGGGGTTCTTAGTCAAGGTCGCATTGCTAATCATAATTGGCAACATCTGAAGTTAAACCCATGTTCAGGAGCAAAGTCACTTCTTCTCTTCCCAGTATTAAACCAAAAGATTCTACACAAATCTGGCAATTATTTCTGGGCAAAACAAATCAAAAGTGATTTGTGTGTGTTATTACCTAACTGAACCTCAGGGCTGATGTAAAGTGATAGGGCCTATAGCCTTCTGCCTGTTTGGCTGTGAATCACTTTGGGTGATTTTGTTTGCTTGGCTTGGTTTCACTTGTGATCATTTCCAACACTGCTAACTCATGGTGGGGTGTTTCCTGCACACCTTCACACTGCTAACATGAAAGAAGTCTTCATTTTCTCTTTGGTAAGATAAAGATATGCCTGCTTATCATATAATTTAGTTTAGACTTTAGGAAGATCTGTATAGTGTAAACTTCTTTTAGATCTCTTATTGTTTATACCAACTTGAGCTACCTTTCCTGATTTGGGGATTTATCTTTTTTTTCAGTTGCATGTAATTTTGTACTGTGTGTATTTTTGCATTGTGTGTATGTGTGCAGGTGCTCATGGAGGTGAGAAGAAGGTGTTAGACAGCCCATGGAGCTGGAGTTACAGGTGATGGTGAGCTGCCTAATGTGAATGTTGGGAATTAACTCGGCTCCTCTGCAAGACCAGTATTTCTCTTAACTGCTACACCACAGTTTGAGCCCCCTGATTTCTGACTGTAAAACTAGCTCAGGGATGATTATAAAATATAAATCATGAAACAATTTGTAATCCATATTACCCACACATGCCATTAAACCATGTTTTTTTCATTCTATAACAAAAGACATTAGACTACTGCTGGACTAGACTTTTATATTAGACTACTGCTGGACTAGAGCTTTTATATTAGACTACTGCTGGACCAGAGCTTTTATATTAGACTACTACTGGACCAGAGCTTTTATATTAGACTACTGCTGGACCAGAGCTTTTATATTAGACTACTGCTGGACCAGAGCTTTTATATTAGACTACTGCTGGACCAGAGCTTTTTTATTAGACTACTGCTGGACCAGAGCTTTTATATTAGACTAGTGCTGGACCAGAGCTTTTATATTAGACTGCTGCTGGACCAGAGCTTTTATATTAGACTGCTGCTGGACCAGAGCTTTTATATTAGACTGCTGCTGGACCAGAGCTTTTTTATTAGACTGCTGCTGGACCAGAGCTTTT
>NC_034592.1:2820597-2821798 GCF_900095145.1 Mus pahari | reverse complement strand
TTATATTAGACTGCTGCTGGACCAGAGCTTTTATATTAGACTACTGCTGGACCAGAGCTTTTATATTAGACTACTGCTGGACCAGAGCTTTTATATTAGACTACTGCTGGACTAGAGCTTTTATATTTGAAGGTAGAGTTTATTTTTTTGCCATTTTCCTCGTGGCAACTGTTCTTCTTTTTTTTTTTTTTTCATAAAATATTATATGTAGCAGGCCACTGATTAGCCTGTGAAACCAACTAAAATTATAATGATGATCACAATTAATGCATACTGAGTATTTAACTATGTTCCACTAGTCTTTTGTCTTTTCATGCATCACTTCAAAATCTGTGAGGTCATAGATAGGGCAACAGAGAGTTAAAGAAGTAAAGTGTATAGTAGACAGTGGGCTACCTGTGCCGAGTTGATTGTGAAACAGAAGCTCACATTTGAACCCAGGTCTTTTTAAAAAATATATATTATTATATTTATTTTAAATATTTATTTATTATTTATACAAGTACAACATAGCTGTCTTCAGACACACCAGAAGAGCGCATAAGATCCCATTACCTATGGTTGTGAGCCACCATGTGGTTGCTGAGAATTGAACTCAGGACTTCTGGAAGAGCAGTCAGTGCTCTTAACCGCTGAGCCATCTCTCCAGCACTGAACCCAGGTCTTTGATTCAAACGTGTCCTTGAGACATGACTCCTGGAGACCTGCACACACATTAGTACTGTGCTCAGTTAAGCCACAGGCCCAAATCCAGTCTGAGCTGTTGGAATGTAGGCTCTAGGAAATTCCTGTGTTTCCTAAGTATTTCAAATATTGCTTTAATAGCTTTGTGACCTGAGGTTAGTCTAAAAATTTTATTGATCTTTTAATATTAAATTTCTCTTTGCAAACTAGGTCAGAACCACCAGATTTTTTTTTTCAGTTGGAAAAAGATATTTTTTCATATAATATATTTTGATCATGTTTTTCCCCTTCTCCAACACCCAGTTCCTTCCAGGTCCCCCTCTCTTCTCTGCCCACCCATCTTTATGTTCTTTCTCTCTTCAAAAAAACAAAAATAAAACGCCCTCCCCCTCAGCAAACCCACAAAAACAAGCAAGCGACAGACCAATAAAGCAGAAAAGAAAAAAAAAAAAAAAAAAAAAAAAAAGAAACAAAAAAAACCAAAAAAATACCACTGAGTTTGTTTTGTGTTGACCAG
>NC_034592.1:2801247-2820496 GCF_900095145.1 Mus pahari | reverse complement strand
TATTTTGATCATGTTTTTCCCCTTCTCCAACACCCAGTTCCTTCCAGGTCCCCCTCTCTTCTCTGCCCACCCATCTTTATGTTCTTTCTCTCTTCTTAGACCAAAGGATAAAACACCTTACGACTCAGCAAACCAATTAAAATATGCTAGCAACTTATAAAAAAAAAAAAAAAAAAAAAAAAAAAAAAGAAAGCCAAAACAAAATGAAACAAAAAAATCCACAAAAATACCACTGAGTTTGTTTTGTGTTGACCAGCTGTCCTAGATCTTAGGGCCTGCTCTGGTATGTGGTTTATATTTATAAATACCGAGTGAGAGTCCATTGGAGGAGATTGATCTTACCTTAGCAGCAATAGCAGTTGTAGATAGCTTCTTGCTTGGATGTAGGACACTTCCTCTCAGGGCTGTACCCTCTCAGACTTGAATCTGTGCAGGTCTTATGTGTGCCGGCAGTTTCCTTGAGTATGTATTGTCCTGTTGTGTCTTGAAGACATTGTTTCTATGGAGTTATCTGTCATCTCTGGCTCTCACGGTCTGTCTGCCTCTTCTGCATAGGTTCTTGAGTAGGCAGGGCTTTGGTGAAGACATCCTATTTAGGAATAGGTGGTCTAAAGTCACTCTGTTTTCACATTGTCCAGTGGTGAGTCTCTGTGAATTTTCCTCAATGCAAAACAAAGCTGCTCTGTTGAGGGTTAAGCCGGGCACTGATGTATGGATATAGCAGTGTGTTATTAGGAATTATTTATTTATTTATTTATTTATTTATTTATTTATTTATTTTTTCGAGACAGGGTTTCTCTGTGTAGCCCTGGCTGTCCGGGAACTCACTTCGTAGACCACACTGGCCTCAAACTCAGAAATCTGCCTGCCTCTGCCTCCCAAGTGCTGGGATTAAAGGCGTGCGCCACCACTCCACAGCAGGAATTCTTGTACTGTTTTGTTCCTTTAGCAGAATAATAGTATTGGGTTTTCCCATGACCTGTCGCAGGTTCTTCCAAGTTTAGAAATGTGGGGTATGGGTTCCATCTGGAGTAAACCTTAAATCCAGTAAAAATGTGGTTGGTCACCCATTTAATGTTTGTGCCACTGCTGCACCAGTATATTTTGCATGCAGGTCACTGCTGTAGGTTGTGGGATTTGTAGCTGGGAATCTTGACACTTACCTTTCTCCTTCAGTAGCATATAGAGTCCCTTCAGCACCAGGGCTGGTGAAACTTCTGCTTAGGTATCAGCTTGCCTTCTCCGTGCTTGGTGATGTACGTGTGTACATACATGCATGCATACATACAAACATACATACATACATACAATGTTGTCTTTAGCAATAGAGCTTTACCATCAGGTTTTGGAGAACAACCAATAGCCTTGGTGATATCCTGTGATGTTTGGGGGGGTCTCCCATTCCTGCCTGCCATTGGAGGTTTCACTTGGTGTCAAAAGCTATCTGGTTGGACCATTGTCTCCCCTATTGTTTGGTGAAACAATTTAGATCCTTTTTTTTTATATGTATATATTTTAGGAAGCTTCTACAATAGTAGGTGTCCATATGGTTTTTCAAATGCACTTTAGTGTTAGTTGTCTCTCCCCACGTTTACCCTTCTCTCCCATCTCCCTCCCTATTTAACTCTATTCGGTTTCTCTCTGTCTCTCTAGAACACTATATTCCATTTCCCTTCCTTGGGAATTCCTTCCCCTTCTCCTGGTTCCTTATGCAATACCAAACCTCTGTGGTTGTTTGTATTGTAGCATTACCTTTCAAGGGATTTAAAGCTAACGGCCACAGATAAGAGAAAACATACAATATTTATATTTTGGGGTCTAAGGTTACCTCATCCAGGATGATTTTTTTCTAACTTTATTCATTTATTAGGTGACCATCTAGGCTGTTTCCAATTTCTGGCTATTATGAATAAAACAGCAATTAACAGGAATGAACAAACATCTCTCTAGTAGAATGTAGAGTCCTCTGGTTGCATGCCCAAGAGTGGAATAGCTGGAACTTGTGGTATACTAATTTTCAGCATTTTAAGGAACCCTCATACTGATTTCCATAGGTTGTATGCCTGTTTGCAATTCCAGTAGCAGTGAATAAGTGTTTTCCCTTTTCCACAACCTTGCCAGCTGTCATGTGTTTTATTGATCTTGGGCATTCTGACTTTAGTTAGATAAAATCTCAAAATAGCTTTAGTCTATATTTCTCTGATGGCTAGGAAAAAAGACTAACAGGACAACAAGAGAGAGCCAGGCCACTGGTGTTTGCACTGAGACACTGAGTCCCAGGGAGTGGAGGAGATGTGGGAGGAGCTCCTGCAGGCAGGCTGCATGGAGGAGGTGAGGAGGGCGGGGCTCCTGCAGGCAGGCTGCATGGAGGAGGTGAGGAGGGCGGGGCTCCTGCAGGNCAGGCTGCATGGAGGAGGTGAGGAGGGCGGGGCTCCTGCAGGCAGGCTGCATGGAGGAGGTGAGGAGGGCGGGGCTCCTGCAGGCAGGCTGCATGCAGCAAGACTAAGTCTGGAGAGATCAGAATAGAGGACCGGAAGAATAATGAAAATCACCTACCTTCGTCTCAGCCCTGTGTGGCCTTTGGGGTTTTGTAGCTATCAGTTTCATAAAATGTTGTTTGATCTAGAAGAACCTGAATAGGTTGGTTGAATGTAGGTAACAATAGTTTCCTTAAGGAGTTTCAACAGAGAAAAAAAATGGTCAAAAGAGTAAGTTTTGCTTAAAGTTTTAAAAATTTATATATTCATAAGTTTTGGAAGGGACATTTGCTGCTATGGCCCTGTGTGAAAGTCAAAGAATAACTCCTGCCACCATGTGGGACTTGCAGATTGAACTCTGATTATCAGGTTTGGTGGCAGGCACCTTCACCTGCTGAGCCATCTCAGTGGCCCACATTTAAGTTGTAGAATTTGAAAAAAAAATCATTACCATCATTATTGTTGAGTTCTTCCATATGTACTAGATTGCCACAAATGGAAAAGTCTCACAGTGTGTGTAATGGTACAAGAGTACAGGTGACCTTTTAGACAGATGTGCACTTTCAGATGACTCTGGTATTTACAGGAGGTTAAAGGGTCATCAGTGAAAAGTGCAGGAGGAGCACCATGTCAATCTGAGTGCTTTTATGCTTTTAATATTATTCTTAAAACAATATTCAGAAGCTGAAATTACCCAGGGTGACTGAGGCCGAAGGGCGAGTAATGTGAGGCTTCCTTGGTGTAGAAAAGCTGCACCCAGAGCTGCTTCTCAAAATGAAGACACGCGCGCGCGGGCACACTACAGACGACTGAAAGACGGTAGCCCTGAAAACAACTCGTAAACCCTTTGTGCTCTCAGGTAGTTGTCAGTAGCCATTTCTTTGAAAGCTATGAAACTGATGGAAGCCATGCTTGACATGATCATTATGGGTGCAGGGACTCATCTGCTGTAATACAAGAGATGAGAATGGCCCTGCCTAGAACTTAGCCCACCCAGAATCTTCCTGTGTCATTAAGTTTTAAGTACCTTCACACTGATTGGCAACACTGATAAATTGCTACATGCCTCTTTACTTGCAGAGCTTAAAGCTTAGCTGCCTAGGGTCTGTTCTTGAAAAGTTCCCCTTTTCTTTCTTTTCTTTAAATTAATTCAGAAGTAAGTTTTCAATCACAAAGTCCAGTTTTAGAATTGTACCTTGTTGGGGCAGGTTCTCGCTTGTTTCTGCCCTTTTTTCCTGCCCCCTGAGCTGCTGGATGGGAAAGCTGGGGTATTATAGATAAAGCTTTTTAATGTGAGTTTCATGGCAGGCTTTCTTCTGATCCACTAGAGAGATGAGTGAATGCCACATCACTTTGAGGTTAAAAGTCACTCCTGTAATTTTTCAAAATATCTTTCAAAATAGGAGAAATGAAAAGTGTAAGAAACTCTAGGTGCAAGTTAAGATTCTTTATCCTTCAGGGACTGTGCCAGTGGAGCTTGTTTGTAAAGGTCGGCGTTAAACTGCTACTTTGCATTTATTTTCTCAAGTCTGCAGCACTGGCTTATAGCTTAATTAAATGAATATTGTTGTTCTATTAAACTGTGTGTGTGTGTGTGTGTGTGTGTGTGTGTGTGTGTGTGTGTGTATTTGCACATGTGTCACTGCATGTGGGCTTAGGTCAGAGGACAGCTTGTGGTAGTTCTTTTCCTTTACCATGAAGGTCCAGAAATCAAAATCAAGTTGCCAGGTTGGACAGCAAGCGTGTATACCCACTGAGCCATCCCACCAACCATGGTACAATTTTCTGACTGGTGTTCAGTAACTGACTTATGAAGAAATAGGCTTGAAGGTGACAACTAAAGCATTTACATTTTGAAGACACATCAGATATGTGTAAGAGCTTGGTAATTGCTATCCCCTTTCAATTCTTATGATAATCGAAGTCACTTTAGAGAGCCAGTGAGGAATTGCTGGGGAATCTGTGCTCTGCGTCCTTTAGATGCCTCTCTCCTGGCCTTTCTCTGAAAGAACCATTATCTTCTAATTCTCTGTCCTTCACTTCTTCCAACGTTAAATGTGGTAAATGTTATATTTTGTTTATTGAATTGAGAGGCTATGTTATCAAGACTCATCTTTTTTCTTTCTCTTTCTCTTTCTCTTTCTCTTTCTCTTTCTCTTTCTCTTTCTCTTTCTCTTTCTCTTTCTCTTTCTCTTTTTCTTTCAGAATTTGCCATCTACAGTTGTAGCTCATGTTCTTGATCCTCAACCTGGAGAGAAGATTCTAGATATGTGTGCAGCCCCTGGAGGCAAAACTACACATACTGCAGCTCTGATGCAGGACCAGGTAAAATGTCTTCATGGCAGACTTCTCTCAGATAGTTCTCATGACCACTGATGGTAGCATAGGAAGTTAGGGTGTCTGTAGTGGCTATTCCTGGTTGTCAACTTGACTATATTTGAAATGAACTACAATCCAGAATTGGATGGCTCACCAGTGAACCTAATCTGGAGACTCGGAGATAGAAGTTTCTGATCTGGATCTTGGTATGGAGATCTTGAGACACAGTGGTGATTGAATCCAGAAGATTAAGACAGGGAGATCTCCGAGTCCAAGATCATCAGGGATTAAAGGTGTGGTGGCACACACCTTTAATCTGGGTTACACCTTCTGCTGGGGACCATATAAGGACATTGGAAGAAGGGAGTTGGGCTTTCGCTCTTTCGCCTTCTTGCGGTGTGGGACTCAGCAACTGCTAGATCCTTGGACTTCCATNCACAGCTACTACTGAACCATTGTTGGGATTTGGACTGCAGACTGTAAGTCATCAATAAATTCCTTTACTATATAGAGACTATCTGCAAGTTCTGTGACTCTAGAGAACCCTGACTAATACAGTGTCTAACTGAAAAACTCCACCTCAGTCGTTTACACAGTCAATCCAGGTGGCTGTCATTTATGGGGCCTGTCTCAGGACGTTTCCAGTTTGCTAATGAAGCCTAGACTTGTCCCCTTACAGGGTTATTTAGCTGAAATACTTAAGAGATGTTTTCTTGTCCTTAACTTTGAGATTTTAAATTTGGATGGACTACTAAGGTATAAACCACCACTAAAAATTAATTGTAGAGAATGTTATCAGTGTGCCACCATATCTGTGGTCTATAGGTACACATACAATAAACATATAAATATCCCTGTGAACTTTTACTTGTGGATCTAGAAAAGGATGTAGTTTTGATAGTGTTTCTATATCACAAATGTGAGTTTGATCCTGGGTAACTTCATCCAATTTTTACTGCATTTTTTTCTTTACATATGAATGTGCCAAAGAGCTTTCTTTTATCATGGGCTGGCTGTATCTGTGTTCAAAACTCATTAATGTTGTAATCATTTTTTTTCTATTGAAGAAACAAGGCCATTTGTTGCTATCTTTTGTGTTTCAAGCTGTATAATACTGAATGCTTGCTAAAATTTAACCTGAAGAGAATGGGGCAATGCAGTGATGTGGAATTCAAGGTATATAGATGCTTTTTATGATGTTCATATGCTCATGAGGATATTTAAATGAGAAGTTGATAACACTGGGAAGAGAGAATAATGACTGAATAGGAGAGATGGGCCAGAAAATGATGTGCAAGAGGCGTGATGTGGTAGCATGAAACAGTTTACCCTGGAAACAGGAATGAAGGCTGCACATGATGTAAATGCTGCTGGATTGGAATGCATGCTGTAGTACATGCTGGGAGTCGCTCCCTTGTTTCAGTCTTCTTAATAAACAGGAAGCAAAAAGAGAAGATACAGAGGGGAGAGAGAGAGAGAGAGAGAGAGAGAGAGAGAGAGAGAGAGAGAGAGAGAGAAGAGAGAGAGAGAGAGAGAGAGAGAGAGAGAGAGAGAGATAGATAGATATGAAATAACAGCCTAGAAAGTTGAGTCTAAAATGTATGGACATGTCAGTTTTTACTAAGCAGTCGTGTATGTATCTGTCAGAATTTTATCGTGGATAGTCCATGTGATTTTATGATTTTTGGCTGTGTAGGGGTAGGTGAAAAATTGACAAAGAGCTGACTTTGCTAGGCAGAGCTTGTAAATCTGCACTCAGAAGCTTGCTGTGTGTGTAGTTAGAATGGACAGGAAGGGTGATAGCATCATGCATCTTCCCTTGGGGTGTCCAGGCCCTGATATGCAGTGATATTGCCTCTTAGACAATGCTCTGTGAAACAGGTTCTCTCCTCATTGGTAGTGGTGGGGGCGTGTAACAAGAGGTGTATAAATGTTGGGGTACTGGTTTCCAAAGTGTACAGGATTGACTGGGGCTGATGTGCTGGGAATGCTTTATTTGCAGTAAGAGGGATCCCAGGTGCTTAAACCTGTAATTGGGCCTAGAGGGAAGTGACTTCTCCCAGAAGAAGGGAGGTGGGCTTAGTGGGGCTGTGTGCCCTGGGGCATGCAGGCTGACAAAGGGAGAGAGGAGCCCAACTCCTGCTGGCCTCAAGATGTAATCCTCTGGGTTTGGATACTTCTTGCTCTTCCAGGCCTGTTCCCTGGGTGCACTTGCCCCACAATGTCTCACAGAATCTAAGATGATAAATGGAATACTTCAGGGGCCAAGGCATGATGACAGCTGGCGGGTCAAGGGTTAGTTTATGGAGTATTTAATGTACATAAATTTTCAGTTTATTCAGAATGTAGCTGTGATTACTAATAATGCTATGAAAATGTTAGGGTCTGCCTGTAATTTATAATACATTGATAGCATTTGTCAAAAGTAAGTTGCTTAGGGTGGGTGCAATGCTGAGGGTTGAAGCCAGTACCTTTGTACAAGCTAGGCAGGTGCACTTCTCATGGAGCTGTACTCCCCAGGAGTCTTACTGTAGTAAAACAAGTCTTTCCACAGAGTGGATGTTTATGATCTTATGATGCTATTTAAAAACACAATGCCTTGGTGGCATACAACTGAACATTTGTTAGGCTGCGGCAGGTGAGAGGATTTGTGCTGCTCTGAAGGCACTGGTGCAGCTGCAGATAAGCTGATGTTTCTGGTAATGCTGAGTAGACTCATTCACTTGGGTTTGTATGGGTTTTACTTACCTGAAATGATCTCTCTGAGGCAGCCGGATGCTCTGCCTCTCTGGTCTCCGTGTCTTTACTGCTAGTACCCGAAGACCAGCCCAGCAAAGGGCAGTCGTTAGGGCTGTGTCAGTCACCCAGTTTTATGTGTCTACAGTGGTAGGTCGTTAGATTCTTCAAGTTGCTGGAGCTTTCGATTCTTTTTGTTATTAGTTAAACAAGGATATAAATGCAGCTGCTAGACTAGGGCATTTGTGAAAGAGCTCACAGCTAGGGGAATTCACTCTCTGCAGTCTAGTTGAACCTCATTTGCCTCTTTCCCCTACTTCTCCTGTTCAGCTCACCTTACATGTCAAGGTTTTGCCTGTCCAACCTGTTTGTCAAGTTGTTGGGTTTGTTAAAGCCCTGATGGTATCTAGTAACATGACCAGAAAGCTCATGTATTATAGTTTTGATGCGAGTGATGTAAGTGATATATACAGGATATATTAAAAACGAGAAAATATTCAGAAGAGTTGATCTACCATGTAACTTCATAGTGTTACATGGGCTGTTACTTCATAGTGTGTTTCAAATATCACCCACATGTCTCAGTATATTCTTAAAACTGTGACCATGTGACTTTGACTTAAGGCTGACCTAAGTAAGATATTTTAAGTTAGTTTCATTATGACATTTCCATACATATTTGTCATTATACTTTGTTACTTTTTTTCTCTTCATCTCCCTCATCATTGCTCTTCCCACCTCTCATGTTGGGCTCCCTTCTCCCCCACAAATCATCTTCTGTGTACATGTCACTTGATTTCCATTACTATTGTTCATGCCTCCCACTTTCTTTAGGATTGTTTTCTCTATTCTTATGGTCCCCTTCTACTTCTATGATGCACATGTGTGTGTGTGCTCACACACACACACACACACACACACATATACACGCCACACATATACACGCCACACATATACACATTTGTATATGGGAAAACATATATAATACTTGTATTTTTGAATCTGGCTTGTTTTGCTTACACAGTGATCTCTGGTTCTGTCCATTTTCTTGCAAATGTCATTTAAATTTTCTTGCATGTAGTTTCTTGAAACATTTGTCTGTGGTTATCAGAGAAATTACCTATAGTTTTCTTTGTTGTGGTCATACCTGGTTGTGATATAAGGGCAATATTGGCTTCATGAATGAGTTTGAAGAGTTTCCGTAATGTTGCCATTAACTCTTCTTTAAAAGTTTGGTAGAGGTCAGTGTGAAGCTTTCCAGTTATGAGTGTTTCTTTGTTCAGAGTCTTCTTAATGCTCTTCATTCTTCCTGGTTGCTATGGATCTCTTTACGTTAATTTTAGTAGATCTTATGTTTAGGAATTTATCCATTCAGTCTAGATTTGCTAGTCTTTTGGAACATAATGAGCTATATTTCACCAGCATCTGATATAACATCCTTACTTTTTCTATTTCTAAGTTTATTAATTCAGCTTTTTCTTCTGGAGGTGCTTGTTTTAAGTGGAAGTTTATAAGTCTTATTCATCTTTTCAAGCAACTTTTGGTTGAATATGTGTATTATTGTTTTAGACTACATTTGACTGAGTCTTGCCTTTGTTATTTCTTGCTTTTGTGCTGAACATTTCCTTACATTCCTGAGATCATAAGAAGCATCATAAGGTTATGTGTTTGAGAACTGATTTTTTTTTTCTTAAAAAGCTAAGTACTCAACAACAACAACAACAACAACAACAAAACTTAAAAACAAAACAAAACCCTCGAGGAGCCAATCCTGTGCCACAGCACTCTATGCCCAAATACCATCAGGAGAGAGCAGATCTCCCCGAGGTGCAGACACACCTGTGAGCACAGGTAAGACCACCACTTCTGCTCAAATTCCTGGCCCGAGAGGACACAGGAACCGAGGAGAAGCCTGGGACAGGATCGTCTGTTTTTTGTCTGCACCAGAAGCTGACCCTGTGCCACAGCTCTCCATATCCAAATTCCTCCCAGAGAGAGGGTCTCCCAAGAGTACTGACACACAGGCTTGCAGGAGGGACAAGCCACAGTCAGAGACAGCAAGTCCAGCTAACACCAGAGATAACCTGAAAGTAAGCAACAGAAACCAAGGCTACTTGGCATCATCAGAACCCAGTTTTCCCACCACAATGAGCCCTGGATACCCTAGCACACCAGAAAGCAAAACTCTGATTTAAAATCATATCTCATGATGATGATAGAGGACTTTAAGAAGGACATAAATAACTTCCTTAAAGAAATACAGGAGAACACAGGAAAACAGCTAGAAGCACTTAAAGAGGAAACACAAAAATCCCTTAATGAATTAGAGGAAAACACAACCAAACAGGCGAAGGAAATGAACAAAACCATCAAGGATCTAAAAATGGAAGTAGAAATAATAAAGAAATAACAAAAGGAGACAACTCTGGAGAGAGAAAACCTAGAAACGGGATCAGGAATCATAGTTCATCAGCAACAGAATACAAGATATAGAAGAGAAAAATTTTGGTTGGAAATAAAAAGTTGAAAATAATAATAATAATAATAATAATAATAATAATAATAATGAAAAAGAGATAGAAAAGGGATCTCAGGTACAGAAGGCAGAAGATACCATAAAAACATTGACACAACAGTCAAAGAAAATGCAAAATGGAAAAAAGCTCCTAACCCAAAACATCCAGGAAATCCAGTACACAATGAAAAGACCAAACCTAAGGATAATAGGAATAGAAGGGCATGAAGATTCCCAATTTAAAGGGCCAGTATATATCTTCAACAAAATTATATGAGAAACCTTCCCTAACCTAAAGAAAGAGATGCCCATGAACATACAGGAAGACTACAGAACTCCAAATAGATTGGACCAGAAAAGGAATTCCTCATGTCACTTAATAATCAAAATACCAAATGCATTAAACAAAGAAAGAATATTAGAAGCAGTAAGGGAAAAAGTTCAAGTAACATATAAAGGCAGACCTATCAGAATTACACCAGACTTCTCACCAGAGACTATGAAAGCTAGAAGATCCTGGGCAGATGTCATACAGACCCTAAGACAACACAAATGCCAGCCCAGGCTACTATACCCAGCAAAACTCTCAGTAACCATAGATGGAGAAACCAGGATGTTCCATGACAAAAAACAAATTTATGCAGTATCTCCACAAATCCAGCCCTACAAAGAATAATAGATGGAAAATGTCAACCCAAGGAGGGAAACCACACCCTAGAAAAAGTGAGAAAGTAATCTTCTTTCAAAAACTCAAAAGAAGATAGCCACACAAACATAAAAATAAAATAAAAAATAACAGAAAGGAACAATCACTGTTCATAGTATTTCTTAACATCAGTGGACTCAATTCTCAAATAAAAAGATACAGACTAATAGACTGGATACATAAATAGGACCCAGCATTTTGCTGCATACAGAAAATGCACCTCAGTGTCAAAGACAGACACTACCTCAGAGAAAAGGGCTGGAAAACAATTTTCCAAACAAATGATCCCAAGAAACAAAACGGAGTAGTCATTTTAATATTGAATAAAATCACTTTCAACCAAATTTATCAAAAAAGATAAGGAAGGGCACTTCATACTCATCAAAGGAAAAATCTACCAAGAAGAATTCTCAGTTCTGATCATCTATGCTCCAAATGCAAGGGTATCCACATTCATAAAAGAAACTTCACCAAAGCTGAAAGCACACATTGCACCTCACACAATAATAGTGGGAGACTTCAACACCTCACTCTCATTAATGGACAGGTCATGGAAGCACAAACTAAACAGAGACACACTGAAACTAACAGAAGTTATGGGCCAAATGGATTTAACAGATATCTATAGAACATTTCATCCTAAAGCAAAAGAATACACCTTCTTCTCAGCACCTCATGGTACCTTCTCCAAAACGGACCATAAAATTGGTTACAAAACTAGCCTCAACAGATACAAGAAGATTGAAATAATCCCATGCACGCTATCAGATCACCATGGACTAAGGCTGGTCTTCAATACCAACAAAAACAATGGAAGCACACATAAACATGGAAGCTGAACAACACCCCACTCAATGATAACTTGTTCAAGGAAAAATAAAGAAATGAAAGACTTTAGAATTTAATGAAAATGAAGGCACAACATACCCAATCTTATGGGACACAATGAAAGCAGTGGTAAGAGGAAAACTCCGCTCTGAGTGCCTCCAAACTGTAGAGAGCTTGCACTAGCAGCTTGACAGTACATCTGAAAGCTCTAGAACAAAAAGAAGTAAATATACCCAACAGGAATAGAGAGCAGGAAATACTCAAACTCAGAGCTGAAATCAACCAAGTAGAAACAAAACGAACTGTGCAAAGAATCGACCAAACCAGGAGGTGGTTCTTTGAGAAAGTCAACAAGATACATAAACCCTTATGCATACTAACCAGAGGGCACAGCGACATTATCCAAAGTAACAAAATCAGAAATGAAAGGGAGATATAGCAACAGAAACTGAGGAAATTCAAAAAATCATCAGATCCTACTATAAAAGCAAGAAAGAATATGTGAGTAGATTCTATAGTTGCTCTTATTGATTTTATCTCTATTATAGTACAGTCTGAAATGTTACAAGTAATTATTTACATTGTTTTACATTGGTTAAAACTTGATTGTGGTTTAGAATATATTCGATATTAGAGAAGGTTCATAGCTAAATGAATATTTTGTTTTATGGTGGATGGGATATTTTTGTAAGCACTGTGAAGTTAAATTCATTTAGTTTCTGGTTTATTTGTTGGTTTTTAGTTTGGATGATTTATCCAAAGACATCAATAAGACACTGAAGTCTTCCACAGCTGTTACGTTGTGGCCTGTATCAGCCTATATGCCTGATAATAAGATGGTTTAAAGGCCAAATTAGATAGAAGGAAGCTGAGTAGTAAAAATGGGAAACATAAATTCTTATTTTTAAAAAGGTAAAGAAAAAATGTTAGTGAATCTTCAGCTTACTTAATAACCAGTACCTCCTGATGTGGTTGGTGGGCACGAACACCAGGAGGGGTTGGAGGAGTTTCAACAAGGGTGAGACTGAGTCAAGCTTATTCTGAGCAATCAGACATTTTATGCCTTTATGAAAACAGAATACAATGGTGGGCGCCAGGATAATGGTGGTTGCATGCTAGATAGGGCTTACAAGATTAATGTCTAAAACTAATTGTTTTATCAGACTTCTGCGTGCTTCGCTAACATCTGAGAAACACAAGTATTGTGAATCCTACACAGGCTGAGGCAGTGCCTCAGATTCTCAGGAACTGAAAGGCACACGGTTCCCAGGATCCATGGATTCTAACCTGAAAAAACTATGACACATATCTCTCGTGGCAGCTAGACCAGTCCAACGTCATGGTTCTCTGCATGTTAGTAAAAGGAAAATTTGAGGAGGCCATGGGACAAAAAAGAATAAAAGACAATAAAATGAATTTTCTACTAATAAAAAATGCATTAAAGCATTACATTTATGAAGGGATATAAAAAACATGAAATGCCTTACAACACAGTAAAGTAAAAATACCGCTAAAAATGTGTGCTAAAAAGAAAAAAAGGAGGGGTGAAGAGAAGATGAAGTGCTGGCGTAGCTTCTGTTGGTGTCCTTGACACAGACATTATGGGCATGGCGGATGAGATGTTTGGCCACTTGTCTTTCTGGTGGCTTATGCTGGTGTTGAACCTGTAGTGGCTCCTGGCTCACACCTGACTGCCATGATTTTATTAGCTTTCCTTTGCATTCCAGGGACCTCAGATGGCCACACTTAGTTTTACAGTCAACATGAAAAGCTTCACTCTCTTGAAAAGCTCTGAATTTGATCCTTTATTGCTCTCCCAGTACACAGAGACTGTAGAAAAGAACCACAGTCCCAAGATTTGTACAGGAGGAAGAGCTGTCTGCATATTTGTGAAGCCCCCAGCGTCACGATTTCCTGCACTCAGTTCTTGGGGCTTTGAAATGTCCTCTTTGGAACTCTACAACACTGATGGGTGCTAGAGCCACCTCTGACCCCAGGCTCAGTCCACCAGATAGTAGTGCTAGTCCCAGTCAGTGAGATAGTGAAGAGGCTCTGGGCATGCCCTTTCTGATTTGAGTCGAGCTTCCTGCAGCCTGAACTTTTCAATCAGTGCCTGGTCCTCCTGCCCAGCCTCCAGACCTTTAGCAGTTTCCATTTAAGTTCCCTGACTTATGATCCTTGCCTATTCTCCAGCCCCAAGGTAGTTCATTGTAAATAATACCATCCCTCTTGAGATAGCACTCAATGAGTCCTGGGATTCTCCTCCACTGCTGACCTCCAGAGGTGCTATTTCAACAAAACCTGTTCAAGGCTTTGTCCTAAAAGTAGGATTGCCAGTCTCTCCTCACCAGGGCCACCTGGGGATCATGCTGAACTGTGTTCCTGTCATTGCCTCTGTGGCTCTGATCTTCCTCCTGTTTCCTTTTTGGAGAGCTCTTTGCTTTACTTCCTGCCTTAGTTAAAGGTTCTGTTGCTGAGGTGAGATACCATATAACAGCAACTCTCATAGAGGAAAGCATTCACCTGGGGCTGACTTATAGTTCAGAGGTTTATTCGATTATCATTATGGCAGAAAGCATGATGGCATGCAGGTAGCCATGGTGGTGGAGAGGAGCTAAGAGTTCTGCATCTGGATACACAGCAAGAAGAGAAAGTGAGCCACTGGGCCTGGCTGGACCTTGTGAAACCTTAAATACCACCCCCAGTGACACACTTCCTCCAGCAAGGCCACATGTCCTAATCCTTTGAAATAATGCCACTCCATGTGAGTCTCTGGGAGCCATTCTCATTCAAACTACTATGCTTTCCTTAACTGGGTCATACTCCTCAGAGCTCAGTTGTTACCTGATCCTGGTGTCCTTTAGCAGCATTTGAACTTTATGCCTTTCCAAAGCATGTTGCTTTGACGCACAAAGGATTGGGGTCATGACATCTCATTTTGGTTATCATAGTTCAAATAATTCTGTATACTGTTAAAATTATAAAATTATAAAATTATAAGATCAGTTTTTACAGATATCCATTTCTGCATAACTCCTTGAAGCTAGATATTTCATAGAGCAAGCTCATGTTCTTTCATAGGAGAGCAGTCACTCGAGATTGGTGTTATGTTTACCTTTAAGAGTGTTTCTAAGTTTCTTGAAAATATTGCAAATAACTTTTTTAAGTTTTGATTTATATAGACTGGGTTGAAGAACAATTGGTAGGAATGTGTTTAAGGAAAAGACAAGATATTTAAGGAGTTAATATTTCAGTGCTGGGAACTGACTCAAGGAAACCTCTCTCTACCTCTGAGCTATACCTCTCATCCAGGGTAAATTTGAAGTACATTTGGTTAATGAATTCAGGCATGGGTGGGAGGAAAGCAAAAATATACCATTTACACTGGTCTTTTGTATTACTGACTTCTATAACTGCTTTGGATTTATATTCCATTTTCATTTTTTAGGGAGAAGTAATAGCATTGGACAAAATATTGACGAAAGTGAACAAACTGAAGCAGAATGCTTCATTATTAGGACTTCGTTCTATCCGGGCATTTTGTTTCGATGCAACAAAGGCGCTTAAGCTTGATACTACTGATGGCATAGAAGGTAACCTGAGTTTGTTTTTCTTATTCTGTGGTTTCCCCCCTCCCCGTCCCCTCAGAATTACATGTACTCGTTGGATGTTGATACAGGTATGAAAGTGAAACAACAAGAAAGTAATTATGGTAATGTGTTAGTGTTTATGTAATGTTTAATATAATGTGTTTATTAATGCTTTAATATGTTAATGTTTTGATGGCAAGACACTCGAAATTTACTCTTGGCAGCTTTGAAATGCAGTATTATGACTAAGTATAGAGTCCCACTGTGCACTAGAGTCCAAACCTTACTCTTCCTGTCTAGACGCACTTTGTAACTTTTCCATAGGATTACCTGTCCTTTCTTGCCATTGATAATCACTGTCTCTTTCTGCTTCAATATGTTCTACCTTTTAGCTTCCAGATATAACTGTTTTGGGGGACATGGCTTATTTTCACTTGACATAGTATCTTCTGGATTCTTCCATGCTGTGGCAAGTGTCAAGATTTCTTCTCAAGGCTGAATTGTGTTGCACTGTGTATATGCCCTGCATCTTTTCATCATTCTTTATCATTCCTTGTTGTTAGACACTTGAGTTGATTGTGTAGCATTGCTGTTCTAGGTAGTGTTAAAGTGAACATGAGAGCAAAGTTATCCGTGACAACTGCTCCTATTCATGTATGTCCACTGGCATGTATGACTGCTGCATCACATAGTACTTTTACTATTTACTGTATGAAGAACCATACCTTACTCACTCGTGGTTGCATTTTTGTTCTTACATGGTACACATGTGTTCTTTCTTCATCCATGCTCTCACCAGAGTATCTTCTGTTGTTTTCTTTTGATAACTGTCTCCTCACAGGGCTTGGGTTGTATGTCTTGTGTTTTTCATTGCATTTTCTTGTAGGTTTGTTGTAGTGAGCATCTCCTTCCTATACCCACTACCCACATCGTCCTTTGAAGAGCAGTAAGTGCTAATCTAAATCCGTCACTCGTTGGGTTGTGTTTTAGTTGCTGTGATAAACACCTGACAAAAGGAACCTAAGGAAAGGATCTTTTTGCCTCACAGTGTCAAGGTGCACCTTGTTTTACTGACCTCCCCATCATAGGGAGCTCGGTGTTAATATCCTCGTGGTCATGGTAGGGAAGGCGTATGCGATGTCGAGTTTTTTCTCTCGCTGTTGTAGGAAGAGCATGAGAAAATGGTCACATTGCATCATAGAAGGCAGAGATGAAGGCTGCTGCCCACTTCTTTGTCCTCTTTGTTTTCAGGACTTCAGCCTGTAGAATGAGGCTGCCAGGTTTGACATAGGTCTTCTCTCTAGTGAAAGGTCTCTGGAAATGCCTCCATACATACTCTCACTGACACCTCAAGAAGTATGTTTCTTAAGTGACCTCAAATCCACTGAAGTTACAGTGACGAGTCATTACAACAATGACTAGCTGGATTTGTGTCTTTAGCTTTTAGTACGTTTACACTGTCTTTTGTCTGAAATATTTAATCCATTTTTTCCAGTAAATAACTGAATGGTGAAGCCTTGCTTGAGCCATTTGTTCCATATTTTCTTAGCAATGTGTAGATGTGTTGTTCTCCTGTGTTGTTGTCTTCTTTTGAATTAGCTGTTTATATTGTGCTGTGTTTTTAATCTGTTTATCCACTATATATTTTGGTAACCCAACTTACCAACCTTACTGTCAAAAATATCCATCACAAGCCATTTGAAGCTAATAATGACTGAATTTATTATTAAAAGCCCAAGAGTTTTTTTAATTCCCCATTTTGTTTTATTGCATAGTTTATACATTTCTATATTGTTTATCCCTAAACAAATTATTGTATCTTGCTGGTTTTGCTGATGTGAATGAGATGTCCCCCACAGTCTCAGGCATTTGAGCTCTCTATTTTCCTTTGTGCCCTGGGAACATCTTTTGTTTTGATCTTTTTTAAACAGTATATCAATAGCTAACTTAGTATAACTTTAACTTACCAAGAGATACTTCAGTACAAACAGAGGAGGAGCAAGGTGCTAGACACTTGCAGGCTGTAAAGCAGAGGCAGGCTCTGTGGACCTAGAACTGCCGGCTGCTGGAAGGAGCTTAGCTGTTGCAGGCAGCTCTACAGAGCAGGATCAGCACAGAACAGGTGAATCCTGGGCTTGGACATGTGCCTGGAATATCTCCTGTCCAGGGCTCTGGCTACTTCAGTATGTACCTTACAGGAAAAAATGGAAATTGCTGGGTAAAAGAGGCTGTGAAGGTTGTGACCAGAAGAGCTCGTGAAGAGGAGAAAGTCTGGTTTCCATCCCTGTTGTCTTCCTTTCCCCACCCCAGCAAGTATGATGGTCATCTGCACCCTTTTACTATGACTTCACACTGGGGACCGCTGGAAAGGATGAAAGAAAAACTTTTAATATGTGACATCTATATAAGCAGGTTAAAAAACTAAAGCTAAGAAAATATTGTGGAAATTATGCATAGAATATTGTGGGAAAGTTCAAATCTTCTATATACAAGAGCTGTCCTGTTCATTAAGAAAGGCAGTGGTTTCAGCAGGGAAAAGCTACACAAGGGTTGTACCTACTTAAATGAAAACCACAATTGGTCAATAAAATAAAACACCATTTTGATGAGCTTTTGGGGAAACAGGTGTACACATTCATGATAAGGACAGCATGGACTATAGTATAATCTCTCTGTTGTTGGGGGGTGGTTACCAGTATGCATCAAAAAATAAAGATTTCTTTGAAAAGTAGTTTTACATAACAGAAAAGGAAATAGGGGAAAAAGGTTCTATATGGAAGTGGGCTAAGTTGAAAATGGCTTGTGTCTCAATGTCCTAAACAGATAAAAACAAAAGGTAATTCTGGGTTTAAATAAAAGTTTCAATAACAGTGCCAAGCTTGCAGGTAAAGAACACAAGTGCAATGAGACCAGTTTCACGACTTTCCCCAATAACACCAAACATCAGAAATCTCTCATAAACACACAAGGGAAACTTGATAATGAATCATAGTGGATAGTAGCCATGCACATTGCTGTAAAACCGGAAGACTAACAAATGACAGCCAGAACCAGCATGTTTGGTTGGAGCCTGCCAGACTCTGACTTTTCAGGAGCTGCCAGCAGGGGAGGGGCACAGGGGAGAGTTAGCAGGGGAATCATTTCTTTGATGATTGGTGAGTAGATTTATTACTAGGTACTGACTCTGGAGTAGTGTGGCTTCTGACAGGAGTTGAAAGTCTTATTGCTCTGGTGCGGTTTTGTGTTATATTAACAGAACTCATCTACAACAACTACATTCTGATGTTCTTACAAAGTCAAATCTGTATGAAGTATAAGCATTCTTAGCCTAGCCAAGCACGTGTTAAAGGGAAAAACGACTTCTCATTATTTACTATGTTGGATTATGATGGTAATTTTTCATTTTGCTTATATCTCAAGAGTGTTCTGTTATAGATCTATATATCAGATGACAGATAAGGTTTCTAATTGTATTTTGTAGGGGGACCTCCATTCTTACCAGAATCTTTTGACCGAATTATCCTTGATGCACCCTGCAGTGGAATGGGACAGAGGCCAAATATGGCTTGTACTTGGACTTTAAAGGAAGTGACATCCTATCCGCCACTACAGCGAAAACTCCTTAATGTGGTATGTGATGTTCCTTTGCTGTGAAGAAACCGCTGCTAGTTCAGAGTTCAGTCTTCCAAGACTATTGTTTGTAGCAGCACCATTTACTATGGCCAAAGGGTGGAGACAGTCAGGAGTCATAGACAAAGCTTTGGTATGGCCACATGGAATATTTATTCAACCTTAAAAAGGAGTGCTACAATATGAATGGCTCTTGGAGACTTTATGCTAAGTCAAGTAAACCAGACAAAAGAAACCATTTTTGTACGATATCAATTACAAAGTAATTAGAATAGGCAAATTCCTAGGCTTAGAAGAAAGTAGAAGAAAAGGAGTTATGTTAAGAGAGAGGGTAGTTGCTGGGCGGTGGTGGTACACTCCTTTAACCCCAGCACTTGGGAGGCAGAGGCAGGTGGATTTCTGAGTTCAAGGCCAGCCTGGTCTACAGAGTGAGTTCCAGGACAGCCAG
>NC_034592.1:2795870-2801212 GCF_900095145.1 Mus pahari | reverse complement strand
GCTACACAGAGAAACCCTGTCTTCGGGAAAAAAAGAAAAAGAAAGGGAAAAAAAAAAAGGGTAGTTACTAATTAATGGTTACAGAGATGCAGCTTGGAATGCTTGCACAATGTCATCACGTCATTTAGTTAACAGGATATCATTTATGTTAACTGTTTTTTGCTACAGACAAGGGAGAGATTGCGAATACTTAGTGTTTTGTTTGTGTGGCGTTAGTTTTGAGACAGGCTCTCACTATGTCCTAAGCTGGGCTCAGGCTCTCAGTATCTTTCCCTGAGCCTCATAATGGCTGTGATGCTTTGTGTGTGATATCAAACCTACTCACTGCTTTAAACACAAGAGGCTTGACTTTGTGTTGACTCATCCTTTAACATACACAGCTGCCTATAGAATGTTTGAGACATGTAGTTAATCAAAAACTTTCTACCCCTTAAGTGAACATGAAACAACAAAAACAAAACCACACTTCACTAAGTAATTCATGCATCCTTGTTAATTGATGTAAAGAATTCAATATGAATACATTACTCTTTATTCTTCCTGACTTAATTTAGTTATCAGATTAGAAAGTCATAAGTCTTATAGGGTGACACATTATTAAAGTAGGCATGATAACATCTGGAATGTAGAAGTACCATAACAACTGAAAATTTGATTGATTTAGTAAATTATGAATAGGATATTTGAGAATTCTTGTTGTTTTGTTAAACTTAGTAGATTTCAAAGCAAGAAGTATTTCTATTTTATTTTAATTTTCCTATTTATAAAAAAATATATGAAGAAATGATGTCCAGGTATATTTTTACTTGTCTATACATGCACCACCTGCACACAGGAGTCTGAATAAGCCCGAAGAAAGTTAGAGGTGACGGACGGGTCTGAGACCTGAACCTGAGTCCTGTGCGAGAGTAGTAAGCACTCAACTGAGGCCACCTGTTCAGGCCAGATACAATGATCTTAGGTGATAAATGGGTTCATTATTCCTCCAATGAGAATATGTAGACAGCAACAATTAATGTGCTGTAATTACTCAGTCTCTAAGGTTGTCTTTGAGGACATTTCTGCTCATTATCTCTTGCTGCCTCCTTTCATACACAAAGGAAGCGCAGGCTGTATATTATTTAAGTACTTTCAGAATCATCATCAAAGAACATGCATTTGTCATGAAAGCACCAAATGGCACAAAGGACTCTTTCCAGATGAAATACACTTTGCCCTGAGGATAAAATTAACTTACTGTTTTATTGCTTTTTCCTTCTGTCGTTGTTTTTAGGTCACAGTGAAAATTGAAATTCAGAAAGGATACTGAGAGTAGATAGATGATTTCAGTGCAGAGGGCCATCTGTGAGGGAGCACGGAGAGAGCAGAGGTCCCCTGTGCCATGGCTAGAGGATCACTACTGAGGGAGGACTCTGAGGCATGGCTAAACACTGAGAATGGGAGCTTTAGGATCTGACCTGTCTCCATTTGAGGCACGAGGCCTCTACAGAGTGGCTCTAGGTGTATTGATTTCCATTTGGAATAGTGGAGAGCACATCAGTATCTGTTTGGAATAGCTCATTGAAACAGCAGCCTGGAATCATGCCTGTTAAGGCTTCTTTGCAAAAGGCCATGTGAAAGTCTTTAGCACAGTAGCTGGCACAAAGTCACAAGGTTTACCTTAGGTTTTTGTTTTTTGTTTTGTTTTGTTTTGTTTTGATTCTATTGTTAGAGATTTTATTTTTGAAATAGATGTATCAACTGTTATTATTACCAAATGTGTCTAAAACATTCATTTTATTTTTTATTCTTTTATTAATTTTTAAAAATAGTTTTATGTATTTACATTCCAGTAGTTCCCCTCCCCTTCCAACCCTCTCTCCCACAGTTCCTCATCCCATTCCTCCTCCCCCTTGCCTCTGAGAGGGTGCTCTTTCCCTCCACCAGGCCTCTCCTTTCTCTGAGACCTCAAGTCTCTTGAGGATTAGGTACTCTTCTCCCACTGAGGCCAGACCAGGCAGTCCTCTGCTATATATGTGCCAGGGCCCCAGACCAGCCCGTGGATGCTGTCTGGTTTGTGGTTTATAAATAGCTGAGAAATCTCAGGGGTCTGGGTTAGTTGAGACTACCGACCTTTCTGTGGTGTTGCCTTCTTCCTCAGCTTCTTCCATCCGTCCCCTAATTCAACTTCAGTCCAATGGTCGGGCATAAGTATCTGAATCTGTCTCAGTCAGCTGCTGGTAGGGCCTCTCAGAGGACAGCCATGCTAGGCTCCTGTCTGTAAGCACATCATAACATCAGTAGTAGTGTCAGGCCTTGGTGCCCCCTGCCGCCATGAGATGGATCCCAAGTTGGGCCAGTCACTGGATGCCTTTCCTTTATTCTCTTCTCATTTGTCTCCCTGCAGTTCTTCTAGACAGGAACTGGGTCAGATTTTGACTGTGGGTTATCTGTCTATTGGAGGTGGACTCTGAGTTTCCTTTTCTCATTGTAGGCATTTTGGCTAAGGTCACTTCATGGAATCCTGGGAGTTTCCACCTCCAGGATCTCTGGTCCTTTCTCATGGGTCCTCCCATTTCCCACCCCGGAAGCTACATATTTCCGTTAATTCTCTAGTCCCTTTGGGTTTCGCCCCTTTGTCCCCCTCCCAATTCCTGATCCTGTTCCCCTTTAACCCTTCCCCTTACCTTTCCCATCCAGGTCCCTCCCTCCCTTTGCCTCCCATGATTATTTTGTTTCTTTCTATTTCTTTAAGGCACAAGGATGAATTGTGATTTTTTTTTTGAGATCTTTTTATTAAAATTATTTATTTAAAAACATTTTTTTAGATTTTTAATGTTTTTTATTGGATTTTTAAATTTACATTTCAAATGTTATATCCTTTCCTGGCCTCCCCCTCAGAAGCCTCCATTCTATCTTGCCTCCCCATGTTTCTATGAGGGTGTCCTTCACCCATCCACCCTCTCCCACCTCCCTGCCCTCAGGTCCCTTACACTGGAGCATCTATCAAGCCTTCAGAGGACCTAGGACCTCTCCTCCCATTGATGCCTGACAAGGCCATCCTCTGCAATGTATGCAGCTGGAGCCATGTGTACTCCTTTGTTAATGACTTAGGCCCTGGGTGTTCTGGCAGGGACTGGTTTGTTGATACTGCTGTTCTTCCTGTGGAGTTGCAATCCCCTTCAACTCCTTTGGTCTTTTCTCTAACTCCTCTATTAGGGACCCTGTGCTCAGTCCAATGGTTGGCTGTGAGCATCCATCTGTATTTGTAAGGCTCTGGCAGGGCCTCTCAGGAGACTGCCACATCAGGCTCCTTTCAGCATGCACTTCTTGGCATCCACAATAGTGTCTGGGTTTGGTAACTGTATATGGGATGAATCCCCAGGTGGGACAGTCTCTGGATGGCCTTTCCATATTTGCTCCTGTGAGTATTTTGTTCTCCTTCTAAAAAGGATCAAAGCACCCACACTTTAGTCTTCCTTCTTGAGCTTATGTGGTCTGAATTGTATCTTGGTTATTTGGAGCTTTTGAACTAATATCCACTTACCAGTCAGTGCATATCATGTGTGTTCTTTTGCGATTGAGTTACCTCACTCGTGATGACACTTTCTAGTTCTATCTGTTCGCCTAAGAATTTCATGAATTCATTTTTAATAGCTGANTAGTACTCCATAGTATAAATGTACCACATTTTCTGTATCCAGTCCTCTGTTGAAGGACATCTGGGTTCTTTCCAGCTTCTGGCTATTANAAATAAGGCTGCTATGAACACATTGGAGCATGTGTCCTTATTACATGTTGGAGCATCTTCTGGGCATATTCCCAGAAGTGGTATAGCTGGGTCCTCTGGAAGTATTATGTCCAATTTTCTGAGGAACAGCCAGACTGATTTCCAGAGTGGTTGTACCAGCTTGCAATCCCACCAGCAATGGAAGAATGTTCTTATTTCTCAGTTTGCTCTCCAACATCTACTATCACCTGAGTTTTTGATTTTAGCCATTTTGACTGTTGTGAGGTGGACTCTCAGGGATGTTTTCATCTACATTTCCCTGATGATTAAGGATGTTGAACATTTCTTTAGGTGCTTCTCAGTCTTTCAGTATTCCTCAGTTGAAAATTCTTTGTTTAACTCTGTACTCCATTTTTTAATAGGGCTATTTGATTTTCTGGAGTCTACCTTCTTGAGTTCTTTGTATATATTGGATATTAGACCTCTATCCAATGCAGGATTGGTAAAGATCCTTTCCCAATCTGTTGGATGCCTTTAGGTCCTATTGACAATGTCCTTTGCCTTACAGAAGCTTTGAAATTTTATGAGGTCCCATTTGTCTATTGTTGATCTTAGAGCACAAGCTATTGGTGTTCTATTCAGGAATTTCCCCCCTGTGCCCATATGTTCAAGTGTTATCCCTACTTTCTCCTCTATAAGTTTCAGTGTCTCTGCTTTTTTGTGGTGGTCTTTGATCCTCTTGGACTTGAGCTTTGTACAAGGAAATAAGAATGAGTTGATTTGCATTTTTCTACATGCTGACCACAAGTTGAACCATCACCGTTTGTTAAAAATGCTGTCGTTTCACGGCTTGAATATTTGTAGAAAAATCATTTAACGCTCTGCTACCATGAAAGGTAATCCCCACATTAAGTCATTTCACAGAGCTAACAACAGCACGCCACCTGAGAGTGACCGCCAGTGTCATAATCATGAGGCCAGTGAAAGAGCCTTACTTGTCCAACTCAGTGGGAAACTACAGTGACTGCTTGAGATGAACAGGAAATGTAAACTTGACACTGCTTGAAATTGCCTTGCATTTCCACAGACATGGTTTTTAGGACTTATTTTGTGGTCCAGGAATAAACCCCTATGTGTTAAAACTGAAAAAAAAAGTTGTCTTTTTTCCACTGGATGGTTTTAGCTCCTTTGTCAAATATCAAGTGACCATATATGCGTGGGTTCACTTCTGGGTCTTCAATTCTATTCTACTGATCTACCTGTCTGTCAGTGTACCAGTACCATGCAGTTTTTATCACTGTTGCTCTGTAGTACAGCTTGAGGTCTGCGATATTGATTCCCCTAGAAGTTCTTTTATTGTTGAGAATAGTTTCCACTATTCTGTATTTTTTGTTATTCCAAATGAATTTGAAAATTGCTCTTTCTAACTCTCTGAAGAATTGAGTTGGAATTTTGATAGGAATTGCTTTGAATCTGTAGATTGATTTCGGCAGGATGGCCATTTTTACTCTGTTAATCCTTCCAATCCATGAGCATGGGAGATCTTTCCATCTTCTGAGATCTTAGATTTCTTTCTTTTTTGAAGTTGTCATACAGATCTTTCACTTGCTTGGTTAGAGTCACACCAAGGTAT
>NC_034592.1:2786558-2793415 GCF_900095145.1 Mus pahari | reverse complement strand
ACTCAGAAATCCACCTGCCTCTGCCTCCCGAGTGCTGGGATTAAAGGCGTGCGCCACCACGCCCAGCTTGGTTGACTCTTTGTATATAGTTCTTTTTGTTTATATTTGGTTGATTTCAGCTCTGAGTTTATTTCCTGTCCTCTACTCCTCTTGGGTGTATTTGTTGCTTTTTGTTCTAGAGCTTTCAAGTGTGTTGTTAAGCTGCTAGTGGGAGCTCTCTCCAGTTTCTTTTTGAAGGTACTTAGAGCTATGAGTTTTCCTCTTATGACTGCTTTCATTGGGTCCCATATGTTTTGGTATGATGTATCTTCATTTTCATTAAATTCTAAATAGTATTTAATTTCTTTATTTCTTCCTTGACCAAGTTATCAATGAGTGGGGCATTGTTTAGCTTCCATGTGTATGTGTGCTTTCCCTTGTTTTTGTTGGTATTGAAGACCAGCCTTAGTCCAAGGTGATCTGATAGCGTGCATGGGATTATTTCAGTCTTCTTATATCTGTTGAGACCTGTTTTGTGGCCAATTTTATGGTCAGTTTTGGGGAAGGTACCATGAGATGCTGAGAAGTTATATTGTTTTAGGATGAAATGTTCTATAAATATCTGTTAGATCCATTTGGTTCATAACTTCTGTTAATTTCACTTTGTCTCTGTTTCTGTTTCTATTTCCATGATCTGTCCATTAATGAGAATGGGGTGTTGAAATCTCCCACTATTATTGTGTGGGGTGCGATGTGTGCTTTGAGCTTTACTAAAGTTTCTTTAATGAATGTGGGTGCCCTTGCATTTGGAGCTTAGATGTTCAGAATTGAGAGTTCATCTTGGTAGATTTTTCCTTTGACCAGTATTTATCCGTTTTGATAACTTTTAGTTGAAAGTCGATTTTATTCGATATTTGAATGGCTACTCCAGCTTGTTTTTTGGGACGATTTGCTTGGAAAATTGTTTTCTAGCCTTTTACTCTGAAGTAGCATCTGTCTTTGTTACTGAGGTGTGTTTCCTGTATGCAGCAAAAGGCTGGGTCCTGTTTACATATCCAGTCTGTTAGTCTATGTCTTTTTATTGGGGAATTGAGTCTATTGATGTTAAGAGATATTAAGGAAAAGTGATGGTTACTTCCTGTTATTTTTGTTGTTAGAGGTGGAATTATGTTTATTTGGCTGTCTTCTTTTAGGTTTGTTGAAAGATTACTTTCTTGCTTTTTCTAGGGTGCAGTTTCCCTCCTTGTGTTGGTGTTTTCCATCTATTATCCTTTGTAGGGCTGGATTTGTGGAAAGATACTGTTTAAATTTTGTTTTGTCATGGAATGTCTTGGTTTCTCTGTGTATGGTAATTGAGAGTTTTACTGGATATAGTAGCCTGGGCTGGCATTTGTGTTTTCTTAAGGTCTGTATGACATCTGCCCAGGATTTTCTAGCTTTCATAGTCTCTGGTGAGAAGTCTGATGTAAATTTGATAGATCTGCCTTTATGTTACTGCCTTTATGTTACTTGAACTTTTCCCCTTATTGCTTTTAATATTCTTTCTTTGTTTAATGCATTTGGTATTTTGATTATTATGGGTGGAATTTCTTTTCTGGTTCAATCTATTTGGAGTTCTGTCTTCTTGTATGTTCATGGGCATCTCTTTCTTTAGATTAGGGAAGTTTTCTTCTATAATTTTGTTAAAGATATTTACTGTCCCTTAAAGTTGGGAATCTTCATGATCGTCTATACCTATTATCCTTAGGTTTGGTCTTCTGTGTACTGGATTTCCTGTATGTTTTGGGTTAAGAGCTTTTTCCATTTTGCATTTTCTTTAACTGTTCTGTCAGAGTTTTCTATGGTATCTTCTACCCCTGATATTCTTTCTTCTATCTCTTGTATTCTGTTGGTGATGCTTGCTTCTATGACTCCTGATCTCTTTCCTAGATTTTCTATCTCCAGGGTTGTCTCCCTTTGTGATTTCTTTATTGTTTCTATTTTCATTTTTAGGTCTTGGATGGTTTTGTTCATTTCCTTCACCTGTTTGATTGTTTTCCTGTAATTCTTTAAGGGGTTTTTGTGTTTCCTCTTTAAGGGCTTCTAGCTGTTTACCTGTGATCTCCTGTATTTCTTTCAGGGAGTTATTTATGTCCTTCTTACCATCCTCTATCATCATCATGAGAAGCAGTTACAGGTCTGAGTCTTGCTTCTCTGGTGTGATGGTGTATCCATCACTTGCTATGGTGGGAAATTGGGTTCTGATGATGCCAGGTAACCTTGGTTTCTGTTGCTTCTGTTCTTCCCTCCCGCTATCTCTAGTGCTACCTGCCCTCTCTGTCTGACTGGAACCTGTCCTTCCTGTAATCCTGGTTGTGTCAGAATTACTCATATTCCAGCTGACTCTGTGATCCTGTGATTCCCGGGTCCTGTGATCCTGAGATTCTGGGTGTTCCTGGGAGTCAAGCTGCTTCTGGGACCCTGAGATTATGATGTGACCAAGCTTCTGGGATCCTGGGATCCTGACTGTATTAGAGTGCCTGAGATTTGAGCCTTCTCTGAGTGCTGTGGGTCTCACTACAGAGTTTTCACCCAAGGTAAACCCAGGCAGATTGGAAGACTGGTTGGGTGGGGTTCCTCTGTCCCTGGATCCCTTGGTCCCAGTTACTCCCGGTGGTGTTGGAACAGATGTTGTGTTCTACTCACCCCTGATCCTAAGATCCTGGGTGTGCTAGAGTGCCTGGGAGTGGAGCCTCCTCTGGGTGCTCTAGAACTGGCTGCAGAGTTTGTGCCCTCGGTAAACCAGTGCAGACTGGAAGGAACCTGAGCCACTTGTCGGGTGGGGTTTCTATGTCCCTGGATCCCTCTGGTCCAGTTACTCCTGGTGGTGTTGGAACAGATGTTGTGTCCTACTCACGCTGGATCCTAAGATCCTGTGCATGGTAAAGCATCTGGGAGCAGAGCCTCCTCTGTGTACTGTGAGACTGGCTGCAGTTTGTGCCCATTTTATTAAAATTATAAACTAAAGTATGACTTTGCTATTAAAAAAAAAAAAGAAAACAAAATTGGGTAGGGAAGGCAGGTTGAGGCATGTGGATCAAGGAAGGGTTAAGAGAAGAGGCTCAATATGATCAAAATACCTTGTATAAAATCCACAAAAAAACTCACAGGAGATTTCTCTTGAGCTTGAATAATGTAAAGGTCAGTGATGCAGCACAGTTGGCAGAGAACTGGCCTGGTGTGCTAGTTCCTTGTTGATGCTGTGACAAAAAGCTTGATGTAACAACTTGGGAGGGAAACTGTTTACTGCGGCCCCAGTTCAGAGATCCAGTCCGTCATAGTGAGGAACTCGAGGCATCTGGTCAGAGAGACACTGAGAGTGGCACAAGCTGGTGTTCAGCAGTTCCTCTCGGTTCAGAACCTCAGCCCATGGACCTGTGCTCCCACAGTGCAGGGGTATCACCACCCCATTAACAGAATCTCCACACTTTGTCACAGGCATGCCTACAGGCTTGTCTCCTCAGTGATTCTAGATCCTGTGCCAATGACAGTTAACCATTACTCCTATCATGCATGGAGTTAGATTCCCAGCAAGGCATAATCTCCCTGAGAAAGCACACACCTATGGTCCTTGCACTCTGAAAATAGACAGATGATCCTAAGTTTAGAGTCATCTTTTGGTAGATCGAGAATTTGAGGCTAGCCTTGGCTATAAGAGAACCTGTTAAAAAAGAAGATAAAGTTAAGATGGTTGTGAGAAATTTATGTTAGCATAGCAGGACATACCTTGACTCTCATTAAATACTACTGCATTCAAAATACTGTCTGGATCATAACCAAGAAAGCAGACAATCCATGCCATTCTCTTCGAGCTTTTTCTCTGCCTAGTGCTGTTGTGTCACATGGCATTAGTGCTGCAGAGCAAACTGTAGAAAGGTAGGAAAGCTGTGAGGTCCATGGTGGCCAGGAAGAGCATTTTAGAAAGGGGATCCATAAGCAAAAGTGGCTGGAACATCATGAAGGAACAAGCAGTGTACAGAAATGGTTTCTAATCTGGTGTAGGGACCCTCCAGTAGCAGTGACTTTGGGAATTACAGAATTAGCAGGGCAGTGTTGCTAATGCAGAAGGGCAGGAAGGGCAGAAGGGGAGGGGAGATCAGTATGGCAGGAACACCTTTATGGAGATCTTTGAAAGCTCTTTCAGGACTTTGCTTGTGAAGCTGAGAAGCAACAAGTAAAAAAGCATCACTCAGACTGGTGTGTGGAGACCAGCTTGTAAGAGGGTAGGGAAACACGCAGACAGATTTCACTATTGTGTAATATAGTTGACAGGTCTGTCTCTCTGTCTCTGTATCTGTCTCTCTCTGTATGTACATGTATAGATGTATATTCATACGCATCTTTATTCTATGTGTATACATGTGTGCCTGAGTATAAGTACCATGTTTTGTGCAGGCACCAGCAGATGTCAGAAGAAAGTTTCAGTTCACCTGGATCTGGAGTTATAGGCAGTTGTGAGCCATCGTGCAGGTGCTGGGACTTGAACATGGGTCTTCTGCAAGAGCAGTAAGCACCTTTACCCACTGAGCTGTCTCTACATTAGATATTGAAAGGAGCTGACTACCGGATGGGGAAAGTGAAAGGGCTTCAGGCATAAATGGTACTCTGAGGTTCAAGCCTGGAGCTTTGGGAAGCCTAGGAAGGCTGTTCAAGCAGGTTTAAGAGGATGACGAGTCAACTTAGTACATACAGATTCAAACAGGAGGTCTCCTGTACAGATGCAAGTTTGTATATTTGGTCATCCCGATAACATGGGAGGGGAGGTAAGTGAAGGTTCTTTGTGTGAGTCTGAGTCTGTGGATATCATGAAGCTCCAGGGCCGCGTGTAGTCTGTAGAGTGCACATTGTAGTCTAACTATGTGAAGAGGCCATATCATACAGGATAATACTTTATTTTCATCAAATGCTTACAAGGCCTCATGTGCCACTGGATAACTTACTCTTGGGGGTCTATTGGGTCTTGGCATGCATTGTCTGATCACTGCTTTCCTTAGGCAGTTCAACTCCTGAAGCCAGGAGGAGTGCTGGTCTACAGCACATGCACAATAACTCTGGCAGAAAATGAAGAGCAAGTTGCCTGGGCCCTTAGAACATTCCCCTGCCTTCAGCTTCAACCCCAGGTGAGAACACTGACACTTTCCTTAAGGTAAATCTGAGTGTGAAGTACACTGGCAGACATGACATTTTTATAGAGGGCTGTGTCAGCTCTGAAGCACTCTATTCAAGAGTGTCGGTGTGTTTAGACTATCCACAGGATTCACATGACCAGGTGAGGAAGTTTCCCCTCTCTCTGCAGTCTGCCATTGGACTAAACTGGGGCAGGGCTTGGGTTTCTTTGTGCTCCTGTTTATTCCACTTGCTGTCACTAACTGTAATTCTAAAAAGTCCTTTTCTTTTTAGTTAGACACATTTTGCGCACATGTATGTGTGTATGCCACGTGCATTTCTGTTGCACAGAAGTCAGCTAGTCCCCTGTGTCTGAAGTTAGAGATGTTGTTGTGAGATACTACATGTGAATGCTGAGAGCCAAACATTCCTCTGGAAGACTTCCTTCCTTTCTAGTCCTGTATGTTTCTGATTTGGAAAAGACTGAACATTCTCCTCTCCCGCATCATCAGACACAGTTCACTGCAGAATACCAGAAGACTAGCCATGGGAAGAAACTACAGCTGGGGAGTATAGCTTTTACACTTTTACATTAACATAGGATATTTTTAAAGCTCTTTCTAGTTTGTTTTATTAGTGAGCACAAACGTGACTTTTTGTTAGGATTTTTATTAAGATAGATTCAATTTTGAGATATTTATGTCTACAGAGATGCTAATATTTGGAGACATTGAGCATCTGATGTGGCTTCCAGAACTCTGTTACAGAACTCTGTAACAGGCAGTCACAGAATAAAGGTTAAAACAATCTAGAAATGGTCCCTGCACTGGGAGGTTAAGATAATTATATGGAGATGAAAGCAAGACCTCAGAGTTGCCATGGGACTATGTGAAGAAGTACTGGAATATAATCCCTTCACTGCTGTGGATGATTATATTTTCTTGACAGTGGTTTTTTTCTCCACCAGTAGTCGAACCCTTGTCTGTGAACTTGATCTTTGGCACTAATGGTTTTCAAAGATGACTGAATTGTTTCTGGTTCCTTAAAACCTAGTTGATGTAGCCATGATTCATATATTCTTTTCTAATAAATAAAGAAGAAAGCTGTCATCATAGAGGTGGTATGGCTAAAGACATTTCAGATGTTTCTGGGGCTGGCTCCTATCATTGTTAAAGAATGAGAAGATGGACTGTTCATTTGTCCATGTCACATGAGCCCAATAGTGCTGTTTTTATTTAGCTTCAGAACTGGGTATTTTACCTATTCTGTTTTATATATGAGTAAATGGAGTTAGGTAAAGCTGCTTGCTTAGGTCATGTAACTGAGCATATTAGAGCCGCGTTTTAAGTCTACAAGCATCTATTTATAACATTCAGGCCTTTTGTAATGTCATAACACTTGATAAGCATGGAGGATCCTAAATAAATAGGAACTCCTTTATCAAGTGGCCACGTGTCACTTTTTTTCCCCTCAGATTGGCATGTGCATCTCACAAAGGCAAGTATATTCATTTGTACTTAAGAATCTGGAAGAGGGCCGGGCATGGTGGCACACGCCTTTAATCCCAGGACTCAGGAGGCAGAGGCAGGTGGATTTCTGAGTTCAAGGCTGGTCTACAGAGTGAGTTCCAGGACAGCCAGGGCTTTACAGAGAAACGCTGTCTCGAAAAAAAAAAAAAAAAAAAAAAAAAAAAAAGAAACTGGAAGAGGTCATACTCATAACCGGTCTATCTT